>NC_135803.1:93597083-93756073 GCF_964213995.1 Mustelus asterias | reverse complement strand
AGTTTGTACACTCAGAAAATGGGGGAAAAAAGGCTTGCATTCAACATATAGCAACTTTCTTACCTGGCTGTCCAAAGTGCTTTACAGCATGCAACATGAACTGAGAATGCCGGAAATGTCGTCACTGTTATAGTGTAGGGAATGCAGCAGCTAGCAAACTCCAAAAAACAGTGTGTTAATGACCACATACTCTGTTTCTGTGATGTTGATTGGGAATAAGTATTAGAAGAAATTGAGTTGGACTTGAACTGAGAACCAACGGATCAGATCAAAGGTCTACAGTTAGGCCACATTCATTCACGATTGGTGATGTACAATTAAACAAATAGGAGTAGATGCCCCATGAATATCCCTGTCCTCAGGTGATGGGGGAGGCCAGAAGGTCAGTGCAAAAGGCAATGCTGAAGCATTTGCAACCATCTTCTGCCCGAGGTATAATCCTTCTCAACTTTCTCCCGAGGATTTCAGCATAACAGTTGCCAGTCTTCTGTTATTTCTATTCACACCACATGATATAAAGATATGGCTAAACAGCAAAGGCTATGGACGTGACAACATCCCAGCTGAAGTATTGAAGACCTGTGGTCTAGATTTAGCTATAACTCTAGCCAGGGTGTTTCAGTACAGCTACAACATTGGCATCCACCCAACAAGAGGAAAATTGTCCAAGTATGTCTGGTCCCCACTGCCTCACCAGTCGACTCAATCATTTGCAAAGTGAAAAAGGTGTCGTTGACAAATGGCAATGACCTGCTCGCCTATGGTCAGTTTGGGATCTGCCAGGAGCACTTGGCTCCTGACCACATTACAGCCTTCATCCAACTATGGACAAAAGAACTGAACTCAATGGGGAGCTGAGTGCGCCCTGAACTTTAAGGCAGCATTTTACTGAGTGCGGCATGAAGGAGCACCAGCAAAATTGAAGTCATCGAGAACCGGGAGAAAGCACCCCACTGGTTGGAGTCTTGCCTGGCACAAAGGAAGATGGTCATGATTTCTGGAGACCAATTATAGTCCTAGGACATTGCTGCAGGAGTTCCTCAGAGTAATGTCCTGTGCCCAAGCATCTTCAACTATTTAATCAATGGCAATGCCTCCACCAAAGTTCAGATTATCACAGTGTTCAGTACCATTCGCAACTCGTACGCTAAAACATACCATGTTTACCTGCAGCAAGACCTGGACAACATTTAGGCTAGGCTGAAAAGTAGCAAGTAACATTTCTATTCACACCACATGATATAAAGATATGGCTAAACAGCCAAGGCTATGGACGTGACAACATCCCAGCTGAAGTATTGAAGACCTGTGGTCTGTATCATGTGGTCCCTCCTAGGGACCAGTAACCTAACGGAGCTAGCCATATAAATACTGTGGCTGCAACAGCAGGTCAGAGGCTGGGAATTCTGCGGCAAGTTATGCTTTTCCTGACACCTAAAGCATTCCATTATCATTAGCCTGAAGCACGGTCAGGAGTTCTAATGATACACTTTCAGATTTATTTGCAAGGATCTACAAGAGCAGCAGCATGGCTGCAGCCCGTTCTGCAAAGTCTCTGCTTAAGCGAACTCCCCACCCCCGCAGTGAGTCTCCCGAGAGTCGTGGTTAGTCACCTAGTCCCGGTAACACGTACTCTGCTGTATTGCCCTGTACGGGACAATCACCGCATCCCACCCACGTTAGGACGCGCGCGCGCGCGCACGTGCGTACACACACACACGCACACACGAGTCAGACTCTGTTTCAGGTACTTAGGTCTTTCCAGCATTTCAATTCAGTTTCTTTATCATCAACAATTTTATCATATCGATTCACATGTTTTTCCATTAGCCTGACCATTTCAGCAATTTTGTTATGGCACATAATCGCAGTTTCTTTCTGTGTCTGAATTGCTGATTCTGCTGTCAATTTCAATGTTTTAACCTCTTCAATTAATTTTTCATTGTCCAGCTTCCTTCATCAAGCTTTTATTCTCCTGATTCAGTTATTCACAGGACTTGTTCTTATTTTCTAGTTGCTTTTCCATGGAGTTCAGCTTATTTGCAATTGTCTCATTAAGTTCTCCTTAACTTCATTTTGTAAATTTTTGCAACTTTTTTCTCCATGTTTGCTGTCAGCCATGCCATCTGTTGTTTTAATGTATTCTCTAGAGTTTTAATTATTTTTGCTGATTCCTCTTAATGTTCAGTAGTTCCTACTTTCTTTTGAGGTCTTTAAATTCTGTCTAATTTCTGAGGATGCACACATTTCGTAAACTGAATCTTCATTTCCATTTGACCTAACTTCAGCCAAACCCTTTTCGCTTCATTGGTCAGACCAGACTCTGGTGAAATGTTGCTTCCATTCTGCATTTCTCTTGTTGCCCTCCCTCTGGGGGTTATTTGGTACCCTGCTCGTGGGGTCTTATCATTGCCTTTTTCTTCTCACTGGTGGCTCTTTGCGGCCATTTTTAAATTCTAAGTTTCTTTTGAAACCTCTGACTCTATCAGTCAATTTTACAGTTTTTTTTCCTGCATCTGTCTTTCAGCTTCTTTCATGCACCGAGTCTTCTGGACTGCTGCCGAGTCTACAATTTAATACTTTTCTGTATTTTCGGTATCTTTTTTGTTGATTCTGACCCAGAGGTCTTGCTGTGTTCTCTCCATTGCTCATCCATCTTATAACCCATGTTTTCTAATTCTACATTACTCAAGAGTCTGGCAATATCTCAATATCCCAAATGGCCTATTCACCCAAAGAGAGGTATCCTGGTGAGTATTCTTTTCCCCTGAGAATTCAATTAAAACATAATACTCACTTGTCAGGCCAGAGGCAGCGTTAGGATAATTCATCCTCATCGCCAAAGTAATGATGCATTTTCAGAGACTTCATTCGTGAATAACAAAGGATTTATTTACAAGACTCTACAATGGCAGTAGCACGGATGCAGCAGTTCTGGTATGTCGTCTGCCTAAAAGAACTCTTGTCCATGGGACTTTTCCCCACTCTGAGTCCAAATTTGTCACCCAGGCCAGATGATCCTTACTCTGCTGTGTTGCCCTTAGAGGGACAATCACCGCAGGAGTGTATTGGAATACTCTCTGATTGCCTGGATGAGTACAGTTCTAACAACACGCAAGAAACTATACCATCCAAGACAAAGCAGCCCATTTAACTGGCACACGGCACCATATTAAACATTCACTCTCTCCATCACTGGTGCAGAATAGCAGCAATGTGTACCATCAATGTCAGAATGTAAGGTAAAACAGAATGAAGTAGAGAATGGTGTGAAGTTGTACCGAATTATGGTTGGTGACAGGCTGATATAATTTGGTTGCCATGGGAATGGGGGCAGTGAGTCAAGCTCCATTTAATATCATGTCCAAACTTTAACATCTGTCAAAAAGGGAGAAACAGTTGGCCTTGCTACATGCAGATGTGTAGACTGTCTGCACTAGGCAATCCAAAAGGGTCTGGAGAAGAAAACCGGTAACAGGCAGAAAAAGAGGACTGCTTTTGGGGCAACCACCAAGCAGAAGGCTGGTGAGGATGGGCGAGGATGAAATTCACATTCGTGAAAACAAGGATTGTAAAGAGTTAGTGGCTACAGAATCACTAGAGAGTACCTTGAAGTCAAATCAATCATGCTCAAAGGCTTGAGTGAAGGGGACGTTGTTTAAAAAGGACATTGGAAGATTGGTGAAGCAGGGAAACGAGATACTGTCAAGCCAGGAGGAGTCGGAGTTTAAACTCAAGACTGCATGATTATAGAGAGTGTGGCACAATATATAAATGTGGTGTATGGTTTTTGGTTCTATTAAGAAATTAACACAACTTAATCTTTCTATACTTTTATGTATTAATTGCCTACTCAGCAACATTCAGTTGCAATAAAAACAGAAAATGCTGAATAAGCTCAGCAGGTCTGGCATCATCTGTGAAGAGAAAGAGTTAACGGGTGGAATTTTACAGTCTCGCTCGTTCCAAAACCATAAAATCCCATTTGAAGACAATGGACCTTTCCAACTTCTGCCCCTCGCCTCCTCCGATTCATGTGGCAGACAGAGCAGTACAATCCTGGCCAACGTTTCAAGTCTATATGACTCTATGAACTAGAAATGTTAACTCTATTTCTCTCTTTAATGAAATGGTTTAGCTCAGTTGGATAGCTGGCTGGATAGTTTGGGATATGGAATGAGGGTAATGTTACTGGTTCAATCCGCGCATGGGGTGTAGTTTATTGGGGCGGCACGGTAGCACAGTGGTTAGCACTGCTGCTTCACAGCTCCAGGGACCTGGGTTCGATTCCCGGCTTGGGTCACTGTCTGTGTGGAGTTTGCACATTCTCCTCGTGTCTGCGTGGGTTTCCTCCAGGTGCTCCGGTTTCCTCCCACAGTCCAAAGATGTGCGGGTTAGGTTGATTGGCCATACTAAAAATTGCCCCTTAGTGTCCTGAGATGTGTAGGTTAGAGGGATTAGCGGGTAAATGTGTAGGGATATGGGGGTAGGGCCTGGGTGGGATTGTGGTCGGTGCAGACTCGATGGGCCAAATGGCCTGTTTCTGCACTGTAGGGTTTCTATGGTTCTCTCTGCAGATGCTGCAAATACCTCGAGTTGATCCAACACTTTTTATTTCAGATTTATAGCATCCGTAATATTTTGCTTTTATTTGAATGCTCAGTTAATGTTGATTTCAACTTAGTTACAGTAAAAGTCTTAAAATATGAAATCTTTCCTGATTCTTTGCATAAGGTCATAGGGAAATTCATATCTCTTTCTAAATGCTGTAGGTCTCTATGGGGATTGTAACACAGGTTAATAATTTCATAGAATCCCTACAGTGCAGAAGGAGGCCATTCGGCCCATTGAGTCTGCACCAACCACAATCCCACCCAGGCCCTATTCCCATAACCCCACACATTTGTGGTCTTATTAGTGTCAGGTCCCCCTCGCAATAAGTGATAGCATTTTATTAGCTTTCCTAATTACCCGACTAGTATCTTTTGCGATTCATGCACCAAGACTCAGGCCTCCCTGCATCTCAGAGCTCTGCAATCTCTCAATATACAATATCTGGACAATGTACTTTTTTACTCTTTGTGCCAAAATGGATAATTTCACATTTTTCCATATTAAACTCCATTTGCCAGATCTTTGCCCACTCTTCTTATCTATTCATATCTTTTGTAGTCTCATTTCCTCATCACAACTTATTTCTCTACCTATCTTTGTCATCAGCAAATTTAGCAACCATCCCATCCATCCCTTCATTCAAAACATTTATATAAATTGCAAATGCTTACGCCTACTCCATTAGCCAGCCAATCCTCTATCCATGCCAATCCGTTTCTCCCATACGAGTGTTTATTTTCTGCAATAACTTTGATGTGGCACTTTATCAAACGCCTTATGGAAATCTAAGTACAGTGTATCCACCTGTTCCCCTTTATTCACAGCATATGTTACTTCCTCAAATAACTCCAATGCATTGGTCACACATAATTTATCTCTCTCAAAACTAGAGTATGAAAGTTGGGGTCTGATGTTGCAGATGTATAGAACGTTGGTTCGGCCGCATTTGGAATACTGCGTCCAGTTCTGGTCGCCACACTACCAGAAGGACGTGGAGGCTTTGGAGAGAGTACAGAGGAGGTTTACCAGGATGTTGCCTGGTATGGAGGGGCTTGGTTATGAGGAGAGATTGGGTAAACTGGGGTTGTTCTCCTTGGAAAGACGGAGGATGAGGGGAGACTTAATAGAGGTGTATAAAATTATGAAAGGCATAGATAGGGTGAACGGTGGGAAGCTTTTCCCCGGGTCGGTGGTGACGTTCACGAGGGGTCATAGGTTCAAGGTGAAGGGGGGGAGGTTTAACACAGATATCAGAAGGACATATTTTACACAGAGGGTCGTGGGGGCCTGGAATATGTTGCCGGGCAAGGTGGTGGAGGCGGACACACTGGGAACGTTTAAGACTTATCTAGACAGCTATATGAATGGAGTGGGAATGGAGGGATACAAAAGAGTGGTCTAGTTTGGACCAGGGAGCGGCGCGGGCTAATTGTTCTTTGTTTCTCGTTTCAAGGCTTCATTCTATGATCATCTTGCTGGTGCCAGTACAGAGCGAGACTGCGGATAGTTGGGAACCTGTCTCGGGGGCAGGGAATTCAGATGGTGTTCGTAAAGCAGAAGTGGAAATGAATAGGGTTGGGAAGCATTTTCTGATCAGGGCCAGTGTGATCTCCTGGACTCGTTTCGATCGCCTCAGGGGGTTGGAGAGGAATTTCCCAGATTTTTTTTCCCCCATATTGGCCCTGGGGTTTTCACTCTGGGTTTTCGCCTCTCCCTGGAGATCACATGGTCTGGAATGGGGGGGTGGGGGTGAGTTAATAGGTTGTGATGAACAAAGCATCGTAGCTGTGAGGGACAGCTCGGTGGATAGGATATTAGGATGTAGATAGGCTGGAAAATTGGGCGGGGATCCTGGATTCAGGATTCAATCCTGGACCGGGGAGCGGCACGGGCTTGGAGGGCCGAAGGGCCTGTTCCTGTGCTGTATTGTTCTTTGTTCTATGTTGACTCTACCAGATTACCTTGAATTTACCCAAGTATCCTGATAATAATAGCTTCTAACATTTTCCCTACAAGAAATGTTAAGCTAACTGCCCAGTAATTTCCTGCATTCTGTCTCCCTCCCTTTTTGAATAATTAAATTACTTTTGCTATCTTCCAATTTAATGGGACCTTCCCTGAATCTCAGGAGTTTTGGAAAATTAAAGCCAAGGCACCAACTGTCTCATTGGCCATTTCTTTTAAGACCCTAGGGTGAAGTCCATTCGGACCTAGGCACTTGTCAGACTGTAGCTGCAACAATTTACTCAGTACCACATCTCTGGTGACTATATTTCCTGAGCACCTCCCTTCCTTCTGTTTCCTGATTTATAACTGTTTCTGACAAGCTTTCATTATGTCTTCCTTTATGCTCCACCATGTGTTTATTTTTAGGGAGCCTACACACGACAAGTGACTTCTTTCCTTTATCATTTCTCATCTCTACCCAAACTATTTCTATATTCTGGTTTCCTGAACTGAAGCCATACCTCTCTATTGTGCTAATACCATTACCAACTAAAATAGCCACTTCCATATTTTCCTCATGTCCTGTCCTTCATGCCTCCATCAGGAGGTTGTAAATCCTGTCCCATGTCCTTTAATATTCAGGTTCTAATCATGTCCTCCTACAGCTAAGTCTTTGCAATGGTTATCAAGTTGTACTTATTTATTTCAAAGTGCACTCTCAGTTTATCTGTTTTGTATTGAATGCTTCATGCATTCAGATAGAGTCTTCAGTTTTAAACTTTTGTTCTTTTTATAACCTCTACTCTCCTCTGTTGATTTACTGTTACATCTGTATTCTCTATCCCTTCCTGTCATGGTCAGTTTTTCATTTCCTGTAATAATACCTTTCTCTTTTGCCTTGTCTCTACTCTTTCATTGACCACATCTTCCCAAATCTGATCTCTCCCCACTACTTACATTAAAAGCTTCTCGACTTCCCTAGTTCTTTGGTTCATAAAAACATTGATTCCAGCACGGTTCATGTATAGGCCGTCCCAGTGATACAGACCCCACATTCCCCAGTATTGGACCAGTGCCCCACAAACCAGAACCCACTTCTCCCACAGCAGTCCTTGAAACATGTATTCATCTCCCTAATCTGGTTTGTCCTATGCCAATTTTTACACGGCTCAGATAAGAATCCCGAGCTCTCCTGTATTCCTCATTAAACCAGCGCTAGTCTCCTGGCTTGAAAATAATAGTAGATGAATCAGTTCATTAGGTCACACATTGTGGGGGAATACATTTCTGCTCACTGTTGATCACAACTCAGAGTCATAGAGGTTTACAACATGGAAACAGGCCCTTCGGCCCAACTTGTCCATGCCACCCCTTTTTTAACTCTGAGGTAGTCCCAATTGCCCACGTTTGGCCCATACCCCTCTATACCCATCTTACCCATGTAACTATCTAAACGCTTTTTAAAAGACAAAATTGTGCCTGCCTCTACTACTACCTCTGGCAGCTTGTTCCAGACACTCACCACCATGTGTGAAAAAATTGCCCTTCTGGACCCTTTTGTATCTCTCCCCTCTCACCTTAAACCTATGCCCTCTAGTTTTAGACTCCCCTACCTTTGGGAAAAACTACTTGTGTTACGCAGTTTTTAGTTTTTAGATCGGTTTTGAATCTATTCCATGATGGATTACAATGGAGAAAGTCCTCATGGGGAAGATGAGAAGTTGGCTCCATGAGGATTGTAAGTTGATCACTCTTACCAATACTGTAATGGACAGAAATAGTAGGGAGGATGAGATCAAGTAGTTTATTTTCCCCTTACAGGTTATTTTACTTCCTGCTGCAAGTCTAGTTTGACAGTTGTGTCTTTCACAACACAGCCAGCTCTATTTCAACATATTTTTTGTTAAGGACCTGTCGCCTGACGAGTATTCATAAAGACACCAGCACAGCCTGATGGTTAAAAGGGCTAACTTTCTAACAAGCTAAGCACTGTGCGAGCAGCAAAGAACACGATGTGCAGCTATGGAACAAATATGGAAATTGTTTGGACAGTGGCTGTTGTTATGCCTTGAACAGACAGTGGCTGAACACAGATCCCTGTATGTTGTGTTCCTAAGAGAATTATGACCGCCTGACAGAGGCATAAATCTCAGTATTCATGACCAAAAAGACAGTGATTGATTAGTGCCCGCCCTTGAGTGTATGTGACTGGAAGCATGATCAGTGCCAGCAGGATTTCCATAAGGAGGAGAGACAAAGAGGCATTGGCAGCAGGAACCCAGGATTAACCAATGTAGAAGCAATACCCCAAGTCTGGGACTCAGAGACATTGAAACAAAACCCACAGCAGAGAATCTGATCAGTTCACCTTGCCACAAGTAGTATCTTGAAGTTCAATTCATGAGTTTAGATATTTTGTGAAGTTTTGATACCTTTTTGAATACTTATGTGTGGAACATAGTAGGTTAAAGGTTAAATATTTTGTCAGTAACAAAGTAAGTCAGAGGTTAAATACTTTCTGTACAATGAAGTTTGGCGCCTGGCGAAATTTTGTGGCAACTTAGTACTGAAGTAGGCCATTTTCCAAAAGCCATATTTTTATTATCTCATCAATATTCACCTCATTAAACATATTCATTTATTGGACTGATTGGCACCATTCATAACGTGCCCACAATGCAGAGGGGAACACCTGAATGGACATTCGTTTAAATCCCCCTCTGCACAGCTGAGAGACCTTTAATTTCAAAGCCGACAAAAGATCCTTATTCTGCCCAGCAACAGCACGAAGCTGCATTTTAAACCGGCCTTTGGCCAGAAGATCGGGATATCTGCGAGTCAAGACCTGGCAGTGGGATATATGGCATAACTGTACTGTCAATAAAATATTAGGGAATAAAATGGCCAAGGCAGGCAAAGAAACTTAATAAACCAGGATAAAAAGAATAAAAGATTAGATTAAATCCCCCTGCACACAGCAGGACAAAATGACATTAACACCTAATCTCGCAAGCATAGAATACAGACACAAAACAGCAGAGGTCGATTTAGATAAGGGGACACATCGAGAGGATAATGGGAAACACATTAAAACACCGGGGCAAGAACAGGCAGTCCCATTAACACGGACACACACCATACAGATGCAAATTGACAAGTCTCTCAGGGAACTTCCTGACCAGACAGGCCACTTTTTAGGTCTTGTAAAAATGTATGAGCAAATGTTCCCACTCGAATTTGGATTCCTATAAATATCCAGAGCAAATGTGTAACTATTGAGATCAACGTGGCCAAGCCACTGTTTCTGAGCTGGTTACGCGGTTCTCTCTGGGATCCCAGTAATTGTACAATAAAGAAAAACGCTTTGAACCTTGCCTTGCGACTCGACTTCCTTGAATGCACTGGTACAAGGGATTTTTCCCTACAACAGTACAATGCAATAAAGGAGATTTGTTGTACAATAATTCGAGATTTTGAGTAACCCAAGTTTGAGGGCAACAGACCTGAAAATTGCGGACTCCTTACTTCACTCAAAATTGTCTTCCTCTTACAATTGATAAACTTTTAATACCAAAGCTTAGCATCATGCTTTAAACTTTATTCTATTATGGGGTGTTGGTGTCACTGGCAAGGCCAGCATTTGTTGTCCATCCCTAATTGCCCTCGAGTTTGCTAAGCCATTACAAAGGAGCCAACCACATTGCTAGTGAACAAGATGATTTTTTACAATATTTGATGATAGTTTCACAGTCAACATTACCGAGACTAACTTTTAATTCCATATTTCATTAATTGAGTTTAAATTCTATCAGCAATTATAATGGGATCTGAACCCATGTTCTCAGAGCATTAGTCCTCCCTTAATCACTGTTCTTGATTTATTTTATTCCCACCACCTCTCCATTCTGATTTCCTCCTCAGCCCTGCTGAAGATACCTTTCGGAAGTACAGTTCCAGGTGGACCAGATTCCCTTTGATATTTTACTGTACTCATCACGTGAAGGTTAGGTAAGAGCCAGGAATCACAAAAGTTTAATTCTATCCTTAAGTAGTGTTCATATACGTCTAGTGCGTGTTATTTTTCAACAATTAATGTGTATGAATTTGGAATGGACCCCCTTCCTATCGCTTGGAGGACTGAAGCCAATTGCTCCCAAGACCTGAGATAGGGGGCTGGGGGGTGCAATGCCCCGCAAACCCAATGCTGGTGATTCGGGGGGAGGGGAAAGGAGAGCGATGCCGGTGATGAAGGGGGGGGGGGGCCTTTAACGTGCACCCCAATCTCGGTGGAACCGCACTTGTCAGTGTTATTAGGTCTCACCTCTCACTCGGAGGAGAAATACGCCAGTTTCCAGTCTGATCCTGATACTTTGCCTATTGTTTGGAAAATTCCACCTTATGTTTAACCATATATGTAATTTTTCTGCTTATTGAACGGCCTCTGATTTCTGAAAAAGGCACATTCCAAAGTGAACATTGCAATTTGTGGTGAAATTATTTAGGCAAGTAAGGAGTCTAGCCAGCATGGTACATTTTGAAATCAAAGCTTTAACACATTTAATGGCAAGTGGCTAGCACTGCTGCCTCACAGTGCCAGGGATCTGGGTTCAATTCTGGCCTTGGGCGACTGTTTGTGGGGAGTTTGCATGTTCTTCCAGTATCTACATGGGTTTCCACCAGGTGATCCAGTTTCTTTCCACAGTCCAAAGTTGTGCAAGTTAGGTTGATTGGCCATGCTAAATAGCCCGTTAATGTAGGTTAGGGAAATTAGCAGAGTAAATATGTGGAGTTACGGGGATAGGGCCTAAGTAAGATGCTCTGTCAGAGAGTCAGTGCAGACTCGATGGGTAAATGGCCCCTTCTGCATTGCAGTGATTCTATTCGATACATACTTCTACAAATGGATAAATTTATTTATGTTAGTGGCCTGCGAGTCCAACAGAATCAAAAGATAAGTAACATCGACATGGTAGCACAGTGGCTAGCACTGCTGCTTCACAGCTCCAGGGTCCCGGGTTCGATTCCCGGCTCGGGTCACTGTCTGTGTGGAGTTTGCACATTCTCCTCGTGTCTGCGTGGGTTTCCTCCGGGTGCTCCGGTTTCCTCCCACAGTCCAAAGATGTGCGGGTTAGGTTGATTGGCCAGGTTAAAAAAAAAAATTGCCCCTTAGAGTTCTGGGATGCGTAGGTTAGCGGGATTAGTGGGTAAAGTATGTGGGGGTAGGGCCTGGGTGGGATTGTGGTCGGTGCAGACTCGATGGGCTGAATGGCCTCCTTCTGCACTGTAGGGTTTCTATGATTTCTATGATTCTATGATCAGGAAGTATAATTATGAATTTAGGGGATGCATTGATGTTCATTATTTGTTAATTCAGCTCCCTTCAGCAGCAACAATTTCAACACTGAAGATTCATTAAACATGGAGATAGTTCTTTTTCCCCTCCCAAAAAGGTTGTACATGTTCCAAAAGTGTAAACTGTCACCCAAGAGGATGAATGAAGCTAAGTAATGAATGTGAATGTTTTGTAGGAAAAAGTATATTAGGTATAAAAGTTAAATTAAAATGAAAAACATAGAATAGGAAAGAGATGGTGGATTGGGGATATAAGGTGTGCAAAAATTGAAGTGTTTAAATGTTTTGGATCACGCATAAATGACTTTATGGTGTTATTTAAGTTTAATATTCACGTCATGAAGTTACTTGCCACTTGAGTATATTGCTATATTGGAGGTTATTTCAATATTACAATGGGAAAACTGAAAAGCTACTGAACCAACCGTCTCATAAGACAACTGCCAATATCCTGGAGCTTCCAAAATCTAAGATTTTAAAATCTCAGTAGAAGTAGATAGAAAAAACGCAGGACATAAAGGACAGAACTTTCTATCACAATTTGATTTTTACAAGTGTCAAATAGCTCCCTCTGAGAAGTGCTGATTGCACTTTGGTAGATTTTTGCCTTGAAATGTATGAAATATTTTATAACTAATTGGCTTCGTAATACAAGCGTCCATTCATTGATGAGTACTCACCCTCGGTTACTGACAACAGCCGCCTTCAGGTGGATATAGCTTGCAGGAAAGAGACCCTGTGAAGAAAAACAAGTTTTCTTTTCTTTAAAAATCTAATAATGAAGAACAATCATAACACAACCAGATAAACTGTGTCAAACAAATGGAAAAATACAGTAACCAAATAAGGGTCGGGCCAGTGTGACTCCTTTTTAAAATATACATAGTTATAGTAATCATACAGAATTAGGATTAAAACAATCCGATGTTTGCTTGTATTGATTTTGTAAAAATATTCTGGCATTATTGGAATTATGGTCTCAGAAAACTTTGTGATGCAGATAATGTCATCCATAGGCGGAGTATCAGATAGCTCAGGTACATCGATATCAGCTTTTTCAGAGAATACTTCATCATACATAGCAGCATATTTCAGCTTTAAATATGTGCATGTTAATTCATCATTATTACATGGCTCAGTAACACCATTAAACCAATACACCATACCAACCCCAAGTCTGTACCATCAACAATCTTTTCCTACTATGCACCATTTTCTTTTTCAGCTGTATGCTGCTTCTCAGTATCATCCAAAAGTAGTGTTAGCTTTCACATGCATGCTGTTGACACCCAGTTCTACCCCATCACCAGCTCTTGATTCCTCCACTGTTGCTGAATTATCATTCTTCCTATCCAAATCCAGTAATAAATGAACAGAAATCTCAGGTGAAATTTAATCCAGACAACCAAGGTCTTGCCTGCCAAGTGAAGAGTCAGCTAGAGCCCCCATCACCTCCTTTGGGGAAGGCCAATCATATTGTGTCAGTCAAGCATTTAAGTGGCCAGTGATGTGCCTTCCCTCAGATCAAGGACCATGGATGGGAACCCCCACCCCTGAGAGCTGCCAGTCAGAGACCAAGTGCTCCTCCCTGCCATCAAGGGGAGAAATGGCAGATGCAGTAATTCACCCATCCTAGGCCCAGAATCAGCAAAGACCAAGGCTACAAGTGAGTGAGTGTGTGAAGGGGGATTGTGGGGATGGGTGGCTGTCTAGGGAGAGATGGAACTGTTGGAAAGGGTAGCATGGAGCAGATCCCCTCTACCCAATGCTGGGTCTTTCAATCAGGCACCAAGGGTTTTGTGGGTTTCCTTTTCGGGCTTCCTGTGAGGAGGCTGCCAAAAACATTACTAGCTGAATACCAGTGGTGGCAGGATGACACCCTTAAATGAGCATTGATTTCAATTGGCATCAAGCGAGCAAAGCCATCTACGAGTCTTTCCCTCTCAGACTTAGTCGAGCAGAGGCGGGAAGGCTACTGTGTCCCTACCCGGAACACTTCCAACTGATTAAATAACAACTGTTTCCAAAATTGCCTGAGGGGAGGGCATTAAATTTTGCCCTTCCTCCAACTGAGCATGGGAAAGACTGAAGTCATTATTTTCAGGCCCCACATTAAACTTTGTCCCAGAGCTAGCAAATGTCCAGCACCATGATAACAGTCTGAAATTAAACCAGTCTGTTCGCAAACTTGGTGTCACATTTGACCGAGATAAGTTTCCAGTCTCATACCAATGCCATCACCAGGACTACCTATTTCCACCTCTATGACATCATCTGACTTTGCCCGTGGCTCAGCTCATTTGCTGATGAAACTCTCTTCCATGTTTTTGTTACTCTAGACTTGACTATCCCAACACATGTCTGGGTACTCTCCTACATTCTATTCTCTGTAAACTTGAAGTCAACCAAAACTCTGCTGTCCATGTCTTATCTCATACCATAGGGCGGCACGGTAGCACAGTGGTTAGCACTGCTGCTTCACAGCTCCAGGGTCCCGGGTTCGATTCCCGGCTCGGGTCACTGTCTGTGTGGAGTTTGCACATTCTCCTCGTGTCTGCGTGGGTTTCCTCCGGGTGCTCCGGTTTCCTCCCACAGCCCAAAGATGTGCGGGTTAGGTTGATTGGCCAGGTTAAAAATTGCCCCTTAGAGTCCTGGGATGTGTAGGTTAGAGGGATTAGCGGGTAAATATGTGGGGGTATGGGGGTAGGGCCTGGGTGGGATTGTGGTCGGTGCAGACTCGATGGGCCGAATGGCCTCCTTCTGCACTGTAGGGTTTCTATGATTTCTATGATTTCTATGACCAATTCCCGTTCCCCATCACTTCTATGCTCACTGACCGATAGTGCCTTAATGACTGTCGTCTGGTGGCTCTTACATCTATCATTATGAAGTGCTTTGAAAGGTTAGTCATGGCACAAATCAATTCTGGCCTCCCAGATTGCCTGTATCCACCACAGCACCTATCGCTGCTACAAGTCCACAGCCAATGCCATCGCCCTGACTCTACACTCAACTCTGGAATACCTAGATAACAAAAACACTTGTGTCAGATTCCTATTTATTGACTACAGCTCAGTCTTCAAAACCATTATTCCTACAAAACTCATCTCCAAACTCCGTGGCCTCGGGCTTGGCTCCACCCTCTATGACTGGATCCTAGACTTCCTAACCCATAGACCTCAATCAGTACGGATAGGTGACAACATCTCCTCCATGACATCCTCAACACTGGTGCCCCGCAAGGCTCTGTCCTCAGCACCTTATTATACTCCTTATACACCAGTGAGTGTGTGACCAAATTCCCCTCCAACTCGATTTTCAAGTTTGCTGATGACAGCACCATAGTGGGTCAGATCTCAAACAATGATGAGACAGAGTACAGGATGGAGATGGAGGATCTGGTGAACTGGTGCGACGACTATAGTCTCCCCCTCAAAGTCAAAACAAAGAAGATAGTCATTGAATTCAGGAAACATAGTGGAGGAAATGCCCCTGTCTACATCAATGGGGACGAAGTAGAAATGGTCGACAGCTTCAGGTTTTTAAGCGTCCAGATCACCAACAACCTGTCTTGATCCCTCCATGCCAATGCTGTAGTTAAGAAAGCCTACCAATGCCTCTACTTTCTCAAGAGGCTAAGGACATTTGGCATGTCCACTACGACTCTCACCCACTTTTACAGATGCACCATAGAAAGCATTCTTTCTAGTTGTATCACAGCTTGGTATAGTTCCTGCTCTGTCCAAGACCACAATAAACTACAGAGGGGCGAAGCCCAGTCCATCATTTAAACCAGTCACCCATCCATTGACACTGTCTACAATTCCCGCTGCCTTGGAAAAGCAATCAGCATAATTAAGGATCCCACGCACCCCAGACATACTCTCTTTCACCTTCTTCCATCGGGAAAAAGGTACAAAAGTCTGAGGACATGTACCAACCAACTCAAGAACAACTACTTTCCTGCTGCCATCAGGCTTTTGAATAGACCTACCTCGTATTAAGTTGATCTTTCTCTACACCCGAGCTATGACCGTAACACTACATTCTGCACTCTCTCCTTTCCTTCTCCAAGTATAGTGAGCTTTGTCACTATAGCATGCAAGAAACAATACTTTTCACTGTATACCATTACATGTGACAATAATAAATCAAATCAAATCAGAACATCCAAACAATCAATGTCTCAATTTCAAAATTTTCATCCTTTTTAATCATTCCATGGCTTGGCTCCTCCTTATCTCTGCAATCTCCTCCTGTCCCATAATCCTCTGGGATATCAATGCTTCTCTAACTCTGGCTTCTTGAGCATCCTGGATTTTAATGGTTCCACCATTCAGGAGCCATGTGTGTAGAGTTGCATCAGCTCCAAGCTCTGGAATTTCCTCCCTATACCTCTCGCTTTTCTATTTTGTTTTCCTCATAAGACAATCCTTCTAATCTACCTCTTTGATGAACCGTTATGTCATCTGACCTAATATCTTATGTTTTATAACATGTGAAAGTCCTTGGATGTTTTATTACACTTAAGGTGTGACATAAATAGAATTTTTTGTTGCTTTAAAAAAATTCAATGACATCACCTCTTTTAAAATGATCATAAAACAATGTGACCGGACAATCAATAGGACATCAAATAATGTTTGCAATGTTAATCAGCGAAACAAGTAACCAGTAAATTGATAACACGCTTGACTTTTACGATGAAATAAGATGAATTCTTGCATAATTTTTGAGTAATCCATTGTACACCCTTTGTAATTGTGCTACATCTGTCACACTATCACCGTTATTTTTATCTACTGATTTGTCTTTTAATACCGTTTTGTTTGAAGGCTTTGAATTACCTCAAAACTTGGACTTTGTTGAGTTCTTTGTAAACTTCAATTGTGTGTTCTGAGCATGAGAGATTTTTCAGAATTTCCCAGCAGATTTCTGAATTTAATAACCATGTAACTTCATGTGAGAGGATTCGGGAATTCCTTTCCTGCTTCCTGTGGTTTCTTTGTTGAGAGTGACAAAGAAAATTGGACAGTGTCCATTTCATTGAAAAAAGACTACTTTTTTCAGTCAATAAATTGAAAGTTCAGTTTAAAAAATCTTTCAACAATTTTTGGAGTTGAAACTAAATTTTATGTATGAACTGGAAAACTGATCAGCAGTAACTTCAGACCATAAGACATAGGAGCAGAATTAGGCCACTCAATCTACCGAGTCCGCTCAGCCATTAAATCATGGCTGATTTTTTTCTCATCCCGATTCTCCTGCCTTTTCCCCATAACCCCTGATCCCCTTATCAAACAAGAACCTATCTCTGTCTTAAAGACACTCAATGACCTGGACTATACAGCCTTTTGCGGCAAACAGTTGCACAGATTCACCACTCTCTGGCTGAAGAAATTTCTCCTCATCTCTGTTGTAAAGGATCATCCTGAGGTTCTGCCCTCTGGTTCTAGTTTTTCCTACTAATGGAAACATCCTCTCCACATCCACTCTATCCAGGCCTCACAGTATCCTGTAAGTTTCAGTAAGATCTCCCCCTCACCCTTCTAAACTCCAACGAATACAGACCCAGAGTCCTCAACTGTTCCTCATACGACAAGCTCTTCATTCCAGGGATCATTCTTGTGAATCTCCTCTGGATCCTTTCCAAGGCCAGCACATCCTTCCTTAGATATGGGGTCCAAAACTGCTCTCAATAATCCAAATGGGGTCTCTCCAGAGCCTTATACAGCCTCAGAAGTACATCCCTGCTTTTGTATTCTAGCCCTCTCGACAGGAATGCTAACATTGCCTTTGTCTTCCTAACTGCCCACTGAACCTGCACGGTAATCTTGAGAATCTTGAACAATGACTCCCAAGTCCCTTTGTGTTTCTGATTTCCTAAGCATTGACCATGACCTCGAAGCACTAGGGCACATGTTTATGTACTCCCTGCTACATAGTTTGCCTTGGCAAGGTCTAAAGGTTACAAGGTTGGAGTTTGTACACAGCAAAAGTTTAATATACAGAGATGTTAAACCAGAGAATTTCTTAGTTGGTCGTCCAGGGAGCAAACGGCAACATACCATTCACATCATAGACTTTGGCCTTGCCAAGGAATACATTGATCCAGAGACCAAAAAGCACATCCCATACCGAGAGCATAACTGGGACAGCACGATATATGAGCATAAACACACACCTAGGCAAAGAACTTCAATCAACAAATTGGACACATCAATGTTTGAATTATTTTCTACTGGAAAATAAATTCCATGTGTTTTTACTTTCAATTAGCATTAGTTATTTGTATGTGAATCATGGAACAATCTTTAATGCCAGGAGTACCGGAGGTAAAACGGATGAGTTGAGCACGATGATTGACACATGGAAACATGATATAGTAGCCATCAGAGACGATTTACAACTCAATATTCCGGGATATAGAATCTTCAGGCGAGACATAGGAAGTAGCACTGTATTCTTAATTAATGAGTCAGTTACTACAGTGAGGAGAGATGATGGGCGGGATTTTTCGGCCTCGCACGTCCCAAAACCGTAAAATCCTGCCCGAGGTCAACAGACCTTTCCATGGTCTGTCCCTCGCCTGGTCCGATTCCCGAGGCAGGCGGGATGGTAAATTTCTGGCCGATATCTTGACTTGGGCATCAAATGAAGCTTTGTAAGTAGAGCTTAGGAATAAAAAAGACTCAACCACATTGTTCAGTGTTTATTATCGACTTCCAGATACTCAGAGGGATATTGAGGAGCAAATATGTGCTCAATTTGTGAAGCTGTGTAAAAACAATAATGGGGTTATTTATTATATTAGGTGATTTCAACTTTCCCAACATTAACTGGGATATACATAGTGTTAAGGGCTTGGAGGAGGAGGTTTCTTGAAATGTGTACAGGAGAACTTAGTGGAGGGTCTAACAAGGGAAGGAGCTAAGCTGGACCTAATTCTGGTGAATGAAGCTGGATAGGTGGTTGAGCTGGTGGTGGGGAGCATTTTAGTGATAGCGGTCACAACATGGTACAATTTAAGCATCTTATGAGCAAGGAAATAGACAAGTTACAAAAAGAAAAGTTTTGAATTAAGGAGAGAGATTTTAGTAAAATAAGCCAGGATCTGGCCAAGGTAGACTGGGAACAGCTGCCAAGGTAGACCGGGAACAGCTACGAATTCGGGCGGAGAGGGGGGTGGGGGGGGATGACCAACAGGGCAATCTGTGGGTGGAGCCAGACGATATTGGTAGTGTGTGGAATGAATACTTCACATCCGTCTTCACCCAAGAGAATGAGGATGATGGTATGGAATTCAGGGAGAGATACTGAGAGATTCTTCAACAAATTGACATAGGGAAGGACCAGGTGCTAGAAGTGCTGGCAGCCTTGAAAGTGGATAAATCTCCAGGTCCAGATGAATTGTGCCCTAGGCTGCTGTGGGAGGCAAGGGGGGAGATTACAAGGGCTCTGACCCAAATTTTCAATTCCTCTCTGGCCACGGTGGAGGTGTCAGACAACTGGAGAACAGCTCATGTGGTTCAGCTATTTAAGAAGGATTGTAGAGATAAGTCAGGGAACTACAGGTCAGTGAGTCTCACGTCAGTGGTAGCAAAACTATTGGAGAAATTTCTGAAAGATAGTACCCATCTCCACTTATCATAGAACCATGGAATCTACAGTGCAGAAGGAAGCCATTTGGCACATCGAACCTGCACCGACAACAATCCCACCCAGGTCCTATCAGCGTAACCCCACATATTTACCTTCATAGTCCCCCTGACACTAAGCTGCTATTTATCATGGCCAATCAACCTAGCTCGCACATCTTTGGAGAGTGTGAGGAAACCCACGCAGACACGAAGTGAACATGCAAACTCGACACAGACAGTGACCTGAAGCCAGAATTGAACCCGAGTCCCTGGCACTGATTTGATTTATTATTGTCACATGTAATAACATAGTGAAAAGTATTGTTTCTTGCGCGCTATACAGGCAAAACATACCGTTCACAGAGAAGGAAACGAGAGAGTGCAGAATGTAGCGTTACAGCCATAGATAGGGTGTAGAGAAAGATCAACTTAATGGAAGGTAAGTCCATTCAAAAGTCTGATAGCAGCAGGGAAGCAGCTGTTCTCGAGTCGGTTGGTAGGTGACCTCAGACTTTTGTATCTTTTTCCCGAAGGAAGAAGGTGGAAGAGAGAATGTCCAAGGTGCATGGGGTCCTTAATTATGCTGGCTGCTTTGCCGAGGCAGCGGAAAGTGTAGACAGAGTCAATGGATGGGAGACTGGTTTGCGTGATGGATTGGGTTACATTCATGACCTTTTGTAGTTCCTTGCGGTTTTGGGCAGAGCAGGAGCCATACCAAGCTGTGATACAACCAGAAAGAGTGCTTTCGATGGTGCATCTGTAAAAGTTGGAGTCGTAGCTGACGTGCCAAATTTCCTTAGTCTTCTGAGAAAATAGAGGCGTTAGTGGGCTTTCTTAACTATAATGTCGACATGGGGGGACCAGGACAGGTTGTTGGTGATCTGGACACCTAAAAACTTGAAGCTCTCGACACTTTCTACTTTGTCCCCATTGATGTCGACAGGGGCATGTTCGCATGTTCTCCTTTACGCTTCCTGAAGTCGATGACAATCTGCTTCATTTTGTTGACATTGAGGGAGAGATTATTGTTGCCGCACCAGTTAACCAGATTCTCTCTCATTCCTGTACTCCGCCTCTTCATTGTTTGAGATCCAACCCATTACGGTGGTGTCGTCAGCAAACTTGAAAATCAAATTGGAGGGGAATTTGGCCACACAGTCATAGGTGTAGGGGGCTGAGAACACAGCCTTGTGGGGCACCGGTGTTAAAGATGATCGTGGAAGACGTGTTGTAGCCTATCCTTACTGATTGAGGTCTGTGAGTTAGTAAGTTCAGGATCCAGTCGCAGAGGGAGACTGGAGGCCCAGGTCACGGAATTTGGAAATGAGTTTCGTGGAAATAATAGTGTTGAAGGCTGAGCCACAGTCAATAAATGGGAGTCTGACATAGGTGTCCTTGTTATCTAGGTGTCCCAGGGTTGAGTGCAGGGCCAGGGAAATGGCGTCTGCTGTGGACCTGTTGCGGCGGTAGGCAAACTGTAGTGGATCCAGATAATCTGGGAGGCTGGAATTGATTCGTGTCATGACTGTAGAAGCAGCAGTGCCAACCACTTTGCCACCATGCCGCCTTTTGGAGAGGGGTAGTCAGCATGGCTTCGTCAGAGGGAGGTCATGCTTAACAAATTTGATTGAGTTTTTTGAGGTGGTGACCAGGTGTGTAGTCGATGTAGTTTATATGGATTTCAGCAAGACCTCTGACAAGGTTCCACATGGGAGACTTGTGAAAGTAAATTCACATGGGAAACAGGGTAATTTGATAAGGTGGATTCAAAATTGGTTCAGTTGTAGGAGACAGAGTGTGATGACAGAAGGCTGCTTTAGTGACTGAAAGCCTGTGTCCAGTGATATACGTCATGATGTGGAGATGCCAGCGTTGGACTGGGGTAAACACAGTAAGAAGTTTAACAACACCAGAGTGTTGTTATGACTGTGACTGTGTGACCTGAAGAAAGGGCTTGGAGCTCCGAAAGCTTGTGTGGCTTTTGCTACCAAATAAACCTGTTGGACTTTAACCTGGTGTTGTTAAACTTCTTCCAGTGATGTACCACAGGGATGTGTGTTAGGCCCCCTATTATTCGTCTTTTATATTAATGACGCAGATGATTATGTGAAGGTAGAATTAGTAAGTTTGCGGATGACACAAAGATTAGCCAGGTGGTTAACAGTGAATGTCTTGGGTGACAAGACGACATAGGCGGAATGGTCAAATGAGCAGATAAGCGGCAGATAGAATTTAACTCTGAAAAGTGTGAGGTGATACATTTTGGAAGGAGCAATTTGATAAGGAAGTACTCAATGAATGGTAGGACACTAGGAAGCTCTGTGGAACACAGGGACCTTGGTGTGTTTGTCCACAGAGATCTGAAGGTGGAAGGGCACGTTAGTAGGGTGGTGAAAAAGGCACATAGGAACTTGCCTTTACCAATCGAGGCATAAATTACAAAAGCAGTGAAGTCATGTTGCAGTTGTATAGAACTTTGGTGAGACCACAGCTAGAGTACTGTGTGCAGTTCTGATCACCACATTATAGGAAGGAGTTGATTGCACTGGAGGGGATGCAGAGGAGGTTTATCAGGATGCTGCCTGGGATAGAACATTTAAGTTATGAAGAGAGGTTGGGTAGGCTTGGGTTGTTTTCATTGTACACCTTGATCAAGTCACTCCTCAGAGAAGACTGAGGAGTGACTTGATCAAGGTGTACAAGATTATGAGGGACATGGACGGAGTGGATAAGGAGCAGCTGTTCCCCTTAGTTGAAGGATCAATCACTAGGGGATATAGGTTCAAGGTTAGGGGCAGGGGGTTTGGGGGGTTGTGAGGAAAAGCTTTTTTACCCAGAGGGTGGTGATAGTCTGGAATGTGCTGCCTGGGAGGGTGGTAGAGGCAGGTTGACATCCGTTAGAAAGTATCTGGATGAGCACTTGGCACATCATAACATTCAGGGCTATGGGCCAAGTGCTGGCAGGTGGGATTAGGTGGGAGTTCAGTTGTTTCTAATATGTTGGTGGGAACGTGATGGGCTGAAGGGCCTCTTCTGCACTGTATGATTCTACGATTCTTGCAGAGAACAAGGCATTGCTAGAGATTTGATTGAGAGACATTCTGAGCACACAATGTCTGCAAATGTTACGAATTTACCTTATAAATGTAGGTTCTCCTATAGAATCATAGAAATCATAGAAACCCTACAGTACAGAAAGAGGCCATTCAGCCCATCGAGTCTGCACCGACCATAATCCCACCCAGGCCCTACCCCCATATCCCTACATATTTACCCACTAATCCCTCTAATCTACGCATCTCAGGACACTAAGGGGCAATTTCAGCACAGCCAATCAACCAAACCTGCACATCTTTGGACTGTGGGAGGAAACCAGAGCACCCGGAGGAAACCCACGCAGACACGAGGAGAATGTGTAAACTCTACACAGACAGTGACCCAAGCCGGGAATCGAACCCAGGTTCGATATAGTTCAGTATCTTTGCTCATGCATTTTCATCAATAACTGTTGTGCATGTCATTCTGAGAACATAGGAGCAGGCAAATAGAAAAAGAAACCGAAAATGGGAAGAGGGAAACCGAAGGTGGAGCCTGGATTCATTGCAGGAGTTCTGAGGTGGGAGCATACCTGATTCTACGAGTAATTAATAATAGCTGATTAAAATTGCACTGATATCCGATATTAAAACCTTAACTCAGGTTCCCGCGATAATCAATAAAAACATAATGGGGTGGATTTTACAGGGAGCAAGGGGAAAATGCAAGAAACTGACCTAAAAATTGGCCAGTCCACCAATGTGAAATCTGGTTGTTCCAGTGCTATTATGCTGGTGACAGCATTAATTAGTTAAAAGTGGGACTTCTTCCCCCATCAATGAGGAAGTCCCACCCAACAAGAGGTTGGTCCACAGTTTGGTAGTCCCAGTAGTGTAAAAGACCGATAGGACAACAACTGTAGTATTTGGGTGTCCCAAATCATAAGGGTCAATGTGAGACTGGAAAAACAGTACCGACCACATGATGATGTAAAATCATATGGGAGTAGTAGTCGTTAGAAGTTAGACAACGTCTATACTTGAGGCGAACGAGATTAAAAGTTATGGGAAGAAAGCAGGATTAGGCTATCGAGTTGGACGATCAGCCACAATCGTGATGAATGGCGGACCAGGCTCGAAGGGCTGAATGGTCTCCTCCTCCAAGCTTCCATGCAGGACTGAGTCCAGCAGAAGTTGAAATGAAGAACGCACCTAGTCAGGACCGTATCCTATATGTGTATATCGTTCCTCCCCCCCCTCCCCGGCAACAGTATTTCGTGATCGGGCCAAGAGGATTCCTAAAGGGCTGGGGACATTTGGGTCATTCCTGTAACAAAGGACACAAGGTCACCACCTCAAGTTTTTTCTCCTGCCTATTATGGGCAGTCTTATCCTGCTGGGACATAAGCAGGGGATTGAAAGCCTGATGCATGGAAGGGCATAAGGTGCAAGGGGTGTCAGGGGTGAGGGCGATTGGGTGGGGCTATCGGGACGGTGCCTTACCACTCTTGAGATGCCACGGGGGTTGGAGCCATGTGTTGGAAGGCCATTGGGGGGGGGGGGGGGGGGGGAGATTTAAACCAATCTACCAGCGTGGCAGCCTTGATTTGATTTGTCATATGTATTAGTATACAGTGAAAAGTATTGTTTCTTGCACACTATGCAGACAAAGCATAACGTTCATGGAGAAGGAGAGAGTGTGGAATGTAGTGTTACAGTCATTGCTAGGGTATTGAGAAAGATCATCTTAGTACAAGGTAGGTCCATTCAAAAGTCTGATGGTAGCAGGGAAGAAGCTGTTCTTGAGTCAGTTGGTACGTGACCTCAGGCTTTTCTAACTTTTTCCCCAACGAAAGAAGGTGGAAGAGAGTATGTCCGGGGTGCGTGGGGTCTTTAATTATACTGGCTGCTTTTCCGAGGCAGTGGTAAGTGTAGACAGAGTCAGAGTCAAAGGATGGGAAGCCGGTTTGTGAGATGGATTCCTGTACTCTGCCTCGTCATTGTTTGAGATCCAACCCAATACGGTGGTGTCATCAGCAAACTTGAAAATCGAGTTGGAGGGGAATTTGGCCACGCAATCATTGGTGTATAAGGAGTATATTAGGGGGTTGAGGACGCAGCCTTGTGGGGCACCAGTATTGAGGATGATCATGGAGGAGGTGTTGTTGCTTATCCTTACTGATTATGGTCTTTGGGTTAGGAAATTAGAGGGAGGAGCTGAAGCCCAGGCCATGAAGTTTGGATCGGAGTTTCGTAGGAATAATGGTGTTGGAGGCTGAGCTGTAGTCAATAAATAGGAGTCTGACATAGGTGCCTTTGTTACCTAGGTGTTCCAGGGTTGAATGTAGAGCCAGGGAGATGACATCTGCTGTGGACCCGTTGAGGCATAGGCAAGCTGTACTGGATCCATGCAATCCGGGACACTGGAACTGATTCATGACATGGCTAATCTTTCGAAGCGCTTCATAATGATGGTTGTCAGAGCCACCAGATGAGTCATTAAGGCACGCTGGTTGGCTTTTCTTTGGTACCAGGATGATGGTCATCATCTTGAAGCAGACAGGGACCTCAGACTGTTGTAATGAAAGGTTGAAGATGTCTGCGGATACAGCTGATTCGCGCAGGGTCTGGGTGTTCGTTGGGTACCCCATCCAGGCCAGTCGCCTTCCGTAGGTTGACCTTCGAGAAGGCTGCTCTGACGTCTGCAATGGTGACCTCAGATACAGGTTCATCCAAGGCTTCCGGGGTGGAGGACGTGCTCTCACTGCCATCTTGCTCAAAACAGGCATAGAATGCATTGAGCTCATCAGGGAGGTGTACGTTGGAGCCGGTGATTTTACATGCCTTGCAGACATTGCCATAGGCGGCAGAGATCCGTGTGGCTAGCCTGGGACTCTAGTTTGATCGGTGTTGTCTTTTGGCATGTTTGATGAATCTGCTTAGATCATATCTGGCTATCTTGTATAGGTCAGGGTCACCCAACTTGAACACCTCAGACCTAGACTTCAGCAAGGAAGTGGATATCCATGTTCACCCATGGTTTTTGGTTGGGAAACACGCAGATTTGCTCACTTGGCACACAGTCTTCTACACACTTACTAATGAAGTGGCGTACTCGTTCAGGCTGGTCGCAGAGTTTTTAAATACTGACAGTCCACTGACTCGAAGCAGTCCTGTAGGAGATCATCCGATTCCTCAGACCAACATTGCATGACTTTCTTTGATGAATTCTCCCAGTTCAGTTTTTGCTTGTAAGCCAGGCGCCGGAGCACAGCCTTGTGGTCTGATTTGCCAAAGTGCGAGCAGGCAATAAAGCAGTAGGCATGTTTGATATTAGTGTAGCAGTGGTCTAGTGTGTTTGGGCCACTGGTGGAACAGGAGACGTGTTGGTGGTAACTTGGTAGTATGCTCTTGAGCTTGGCCTGACAGCAGACAGCAAAGCACCCTTCTGCTGTCTGACGCACACACGCAATTCCTGGGGCAGGAGAGAAGTGTCCACCAGCTCACCAAAACAAAACTCAAGGAGGCACGTGTACACAAAGAAACAAAGTGCAGCATTTGATGCCAAGCTACAGGTTGAACTGAAGGATGAGGAACATACAAACATAAGGGAGGTAATCCTTTAACTTTCAGGATGGACATGGCAAAATTCACCAGAGAAGAAAACCTGCGTCATTCTATGAATGAGAGGAGTGAACATTCGCTCCAGAGGAGGGGGGTATCACAGTGTTATATTTTTCTTTGGGGAGAATCTGTCTTCCTGGGTTGGATACTAACGACTGCAAGAAGCGAACCAGATGTTGACACCCAAATATTTGAAACACCAAGTACCAAAACTTCAAGCCCAGACCTACAAAGTCCGCCCAAAGCAGTTGAGACTACCAATTTTTCAAACTTGAAAAGAACAAGATCTGAAAGAGTTGTAAAGTCTCCAGACTATCTGAGTCTGTATTGTCGGATAGTATTATAAATACATTTGGGTAAAGACTTGGGTGGAGGTGCCATATTAGTGTGTTCAAGACTGTAAAGGTTTCTGTGGACTGGGGAAACAGTACCACCCACATTATGTAGAGAATCACATGGGAGCAGTAGAGATCGTACTAAGTCTAGTAAAAGTCAGCATGAAGAAAGCACCTAGTCAGGACTGTGTCTTTTTTTTTATTCATTCATGGTTCATGGGTGGTGCTGGCTGGCCAACATTTATTGCCCATCCCCAGTTGCCCTCGAGAAGGCAGTGGTGGCCTGCCTTTTTGAAACGCTGCAGTCCACGTGCTGTGGGTTGACCGACAATGCCCTGAAGGGAATTCCAGGATTTTGACCCAGCTACTGTGAATAAATGGTGATATATTTCCATGTATCTGTTGCCCTTGCCCTTCTAGATGGAAGTAGTTGTGGGTTTGGAAGGTGCTGTCTAAAAATCTTTGGTGAATTACTGCAGTGCATCTTATAGATAGTATACACCGCTGCTACTAAGTGTCAGTGGTGGAGGGAGTGGATGTGGTGCCAAGAAGGCTGATTTGTCCTGGATGGTGCCAAGCTTCTTGAGTGTTGTTGGAGCTGCACCCATCCAAGCAAATGGGGCGTATTCCATCACACTCCCGATTGTGCCTTGTAGATGGTGGACAGGCTTTGGGGAGTCAGGAGGTGAGTCACTCACCCACAGTGTTTCTAGCCTCTGGCCTTATGTAATGTATTATATTTATACCTGTATAATAGTCATATTCAGATTTATTGTTCAACCATACAAGCCTCCATACTTCGAATCAACATACAACCAGTCCTAACAAAAAAGTGAGGATGGATATTGGACTGAAGCAAAGTATGGGGAATATGGACGGGCCTGACTCAGTCACTCCAGTGGGGGAGACGGGGATGGCAAAGGGTTGCGTGAGAGATGCCTGGATGGGAGGCATAAACAGGATACCATCTTGCGAAAGGAAGCTGTCCCCAATGGATGCAGGTGCCCCTTTTCTTGCTCATGCAGTCAAAGCTGATGGGCTACTAGCCTTCCCTCTTCCTTTCCCTGTAAGCTGAAAAATTGTGGCTGAGGCCCTTAAAAGGCAGTGAATTAGCCATTTGTGGGCCTCACTAGGCCTAAGAGCAGGTGGGCTGCCTGACATCTTGTCCACATCCCATAATATGGGGTCAGGTTGTGGGTGAGCGGGAGGTCTGCCCCACTTCAAGTAAATCTGAGGCGGACTGTAAAATTCAGCCCAATAACTCATGATAGCTCATATCTAAGTGGCAGTAAGTGATAGTTAAATGTGTAACGCCCCAACATTAAATTTCCAACAGTACATATCAAAATTCGTCCTGTAAGAATTGCCAGGATCAACCTCCCCCACCACACTGTATGGTCAGCCTTCTCAGCTGATGCCACTTTGACAGGTCCCATTCTCTTTTTGTATATCCTTCAAGTTAGTTTGGTCCTGCATGGTGAGGAGTATAGGAGTCATAAACAGGGTTCCATCTTGAGGGTAGGGTAGGGTAGGGTGGGGTGGGGTGGGGTGGTGCCCCCCCCCCCCCCCCCCAAAAGGGTCATGAATACCCCTCTTCTTGCCTTGCAGCAGCACTAGCAGTCACGAATACCCCTCTTCTTGCCTTGCAGCAGCACTAGCAGTCAAAGCTGCTGGACTGCTCATTTTCCTTCTGCCTTCCTCTGTAAGCTGACTTATTGTGGTTAACGCCAAATGAAGCCCTTAGTCAGAGTTTATCTGTATTTGGGCTTCATAAGTCACTGAATTTAATGAATTCTCATGGCATCAGGTCAAACACCTAATTACCATGGTCGCTCTCCCCTCCCCACCCCCCTCCAAGTTGAACACCACTTGGAGGAAGCACTGAAGTTGTAAAGGTGCAATATGTATTCTGGGTAGGGGATCTTAGCAACTCCAGTTGCCCAGATTGGCTAGGTCCACTGCAGTCCACAACAGGTCCATGGCACTCGCCATTTCCTTGGCCCTACACTCAACCCTGGAACACCTGAACAACAAGGACACTTATGTCAGACTCTTTTTTTTAATTGACTACAGCTCAGTCTACAATACCATTATCCCCAACAAAACTCATCTCCAAACTCCCAAGGCCTAGGGCGCGGCTCCTCCCTCCGCAATTGGATCCTAGACTTCCTAATCCATAGACTGCAATCAGTAAGGATAGCTAACAACAACTCCTCCGCGATTACCATCAACACCGGTGCCACGTAAGACAGTGGCCTCAGTTCCTTACTATACTCCTTATACACTTACGATTGTGTGCCAAATTCCGCTCCAACTCCATTTTTAACTTCGCTGATGACACTACTGTAGTGGGTAGGATCTCAAACAATGATGAGACGAAGTACAGGAAAGAGATCGAGAATCTGATGATTTGGAGCAACAACAATAATCTCTTCCTGAATGTCAGTAAAATGAAGCAGATAATCATCGACTTCAGGAAGCACACCCCCGGCTACATCAAAGGTGAAGAAGTGGAAATGGTCGAGAGCTTAAAGTTTCTAGGTATTCAGATCACCAACAATCTGTCCTGGTCCCTCCACGCTGACACTATAGTTAAGAAAGCCCACCAACACCCCTACTTTCTCAGAACACGAAGGAAATTCAGCATTTTCGCCACGACTCTCACCAATTTCTATAGATGCACCACAGAAAACATTCTTTCCAGTTGCATCACAGCTTGTTATGGCTCCGGCTCTGACCAAGACTGCAAGAAACTACAAAGGGTTGTGAACGTAGTGCAGTCCATCATGCAAACCAGCCTCCCATCCACTGACTCCACCTACACTTCACGCTGTCTCAGGAAAGCGGCCAGCATAATCAAGGACCCCATCCATCCCGGACATGTTCTCTTTCACCTTCTTCTGTCGAGAAAAAGATACGGAAGTCTGAAAACATGTACCAAACCAACTCAAGAACAGCTTCTTCCCTGCTGCTAGCAAACCTTTGAATAGTCCTATCACACATTAAGCTGATCTTTCTCTTCACCCCATCAGTAACTGCAGCACCCGGTCTTTTCCTTCTCCCCTATGTACCCTATGAATGGTATGTTTTATCTGTCATGATGTGGAGATGCCGGCGTTGGACTGGGGTAAACACAGTAAGAAGTTTAATAACACCAGGTTAAAGTCCAACAGGTTTATTTGGTAGCCAATGCCACTCGCTTTCGGAGCACTGCCCCTTCGTCAGGTGGAGTGGAGATCTGCTCACAAACAGGGTATACAGAGACACAAACTCAATTTACAGAATAATGATTGGAATACAGTCTTTACAGGTAATCAAGTCTTAAAGGTACAAACAATGTGGGTGGAGAGAGCGTTAAGCACAGGTTAAAGAGATGTGTATTGTCTCCAGACAGGACAGCCAGTGAGATTCTGCAAGTCCAGGCAAGCTGTGGGGGTTACAGATAGTGTGACATGAACCCAAGATCCCGGTTGAGGCCGTCCTCAAGATCCCGGTTGAGGCCAGCTTCCACCCGAAACACGTTAAAGAAGCCATCTCCTACGGACAAACCCTCCGTATACACAGGATCTGATCGGATGAGGAGGATCGGAACAAACAACTCCAGACGCTGAAAGATGCCCTCATAAGAACAGAATATGGTGCTCGACTCATCGATCAACAGTTCCGATGCGCCACTGCGAAAATCCGCACCGACCTCCTCAGAAGACAAACACGGGACACGTTGGACAGAGTACCCTTCGTCATCCAGTACTTCCCCAGAGCGGAGAAGCTACGGCATCTCCTCCGGAGCCTTCAACATGTCATTGATGAAGACGAACATCTCGCCAAGGCCATCCCCACACCCCCACTTCTTGCCTTCAAACAACCGCACAACCTCAAACAGACCATTGTCCGCAGCAAACTACCCAGCCTTCAGGAGAACAGTGACCACGACACCACACAACCCTGCCACAGCAACCTCTGCAAGATGTGCCGGATCATCGACACAGATGCCATCATCTCACGTGAGAACACCATCCACCAGGTACATGGTACATAATTTTGCAACTCGGCCAACGTTGTCTACCTGATACGCTACAGGAAAGGATGTCCCAAGGCATGGTACATTGGGGAAACCATGCAGACGCTACGACAACAGATGAATGAACACCGCTCGACAATCACCAGGCAAGACTGTTCTGTTCCTGTTGGGGAGCACTTCAGTGGTCACGGGCATTCGCCCTCTGATCTTCGCGTAAGCGTTCTCCAAGGCAGCCTTCACGGCACACGACAGTGCAGAGTCGCTGAGCAGAAACTGATAGCCAAGTTCCGCACACGAGGACAGCCTCAACCGGGATCTTAGGTTTATGTCACACTATCTGTAACCCCCACAGCTTGCCTGGACTTGCAGAATCTCAGTGGCTGTCCTGTCTGGAGACAATACACATTTCTTTAACCTGTGCTTAATGCTCTCTCCACTCACATTGTTTATACCTTTAAGACTTGATTATCTGTAAAGACTGCATTCCAATCATTGTTCTGTAAATTGAGTTTGTGTCTCTGTATGCCCTGTTTGTGAGCAGATCTCCACTCCACCCGACGAAGGGGCAGCGCTCCGAAAGCTAGTGGCATTGGCTACCAAATAAACCTGTTGGACTTTAACCTGATGTTGTCAAACTTCTTACTATGTTTTGTCTGTAACAGCTTGCAAGAAACAATACTTTTTCACTATATCCCAATACACATGACAATAAATCAATTCAATCGAATTCAATTCAATTATCGTCCATCACCAAGAGTGGCTCGGTAGCATCATGACTGACCTGGCTGCTCAAGTCCTAAAGGAAATAGCTGATAGAACAGGTCTGTGGCAGGTTGAGGGGACCAAGAACGAAAAACATACTTGAGCTCATCCTCACCAACCTGCCTGCCTCAGGGGCATCAGTCCATGACAGTATCCGTAGGAATGATCATCGCACATACCTCAAGTCCCATCTTCACAAAAATTGGCCATTAGTGAAGAGCATAGCTTTCTACTCCAGAATGGTACCAATGGTTTGACTGAGTGGGCAGAGGGGTGACAAATGGAATTTAATCCAGAAAAAGTGTGAGGTGATGCATTTGGGGAGGGTAAACAAAGCAAGGGAATACTCAATAAACAGGAAGATATTGAGAAGGGTTGAGGAACTGAAAGGCTTTGAAGTACAGTCCACGGGTCCTTCAAGGTGGCAGGGCAGATGGACAAGGTGGTCACGAAAGCATATAGAATACTTTTCTCTATTGGGCAGGGTAATGAATACAAAAGCAGGGATGTAATGAAGGAACTGTACAGAATGCTGGTCTGGCTACAGCTGGAATTGTGCGTATAGTTCTGGTCACATTACAAGGAACACATCATTTCTCTGGAGAGTGAGTGCGAGGAGATTTACAAGAATGCTGCCAGGGCTTAAAATTGCAGTAATGAGGAGAGATTGGATAGTTTAGGGTTGTTATCCTTTGAACAGAAGAGGTTAAGGGGTAACCTAATGGAGGTGTACAAAGTTATAATGAGCCTGGATAAAGTAGACAGGAAATACTTATTTCCCCTATCTGAGGGGTCAATCATCAGTGGGCATAGATTTAAGGCGGTTGGTGGAAGGATCAGAGGGGACATGAGGAAAATCTTTTCCACCGAGTTGGTGGTGGTGTCTGGAATTCACTGCCTGGTCAAGGCTGAAATGCTCAACTCACTTTAAAAGGTACCTGGATGTCTGGTTCAAGTGCTGAAAGCTGCAAGGCTACAGACCAGGTGCTTGAAAGTGGGATTAAAATGAGCGGCTAGTTTCTTTTTTTTAGCTGGGCTAAATAGCTACTTTCTGCACCGTAACTTTTCTCTGGTTCACATTGAGCATATCCACCAAGGTTGTGTGGCACTATCACTGTGCTAAATGGGATAGATTGTGAACAGATCTAGCAACTCGAGACTGGGGAACCATAAGATGCCGAAGGCCATCAGCAGCAACAAAATGGTACTCAACCATATTCTGTAACCTCAAGGCCTGACATATCCACCACTCTACCATTATCACCAAGCCAGGGGATCGACCCTAGCTCTACAAAGAGTGCAGGAGGGCATGCCAGGAGCAGCACTAGGCATATCTAAAAATGAAATGCAAGCCTGATGAAGTTACAACACAGGACTTATTGGGAGATAAACAGCACAAGGAGCAAGTGAAACACAGAGCTAAGCAATTCCATTACCAATGAATCTGATCTAAGCTCTGCAGTTCCGCCACATCCAGACATGAATAGTGGTCGACAATTAAATCACTGGAGTAGGAGGCTCCACAGATATCGCCACCCTTAATGATGGGGAAAGCCAGAATATCAGTGCAAAAGCTAGGGCTGAAGCTTTTGCAAAGACTTTCTGCCAGAGGTACCGAGTGGGCAACCCATCTCGGCCTCCTCCAGAGGTCCCTAGCAACACGGATATCCTCCCACAGTCCAAAGATGTGCGGGTTAGGTTGATTGGCCAGGTTAAAGATTGCCCCTTAGAGTCCTGGGATGTGTAGGTTAGAGGGATTAGCGGGTAAATATGTGGGGGTAGGGCCTGGGTGGGATTGTGGTCGGTGCAGACTCGATGGGCCGAATGGCCTCCTTCTGCACTGTAGGGTTTCTATGATGATGATTTCTAGGACTGCAGCAGCAAGGAGCTCTAGCAAAACTAGAATCAATAGGAATTGGAGGAAAACTCTCCGCTGGTTGGAGTTATACCTAGCACAAAGTAGGATGGTTGTAGCTCTGAAAGGTCAGTCATCTCAGCTCCAGGACATCACTGCAAGAGTTCCTCAGGGCTATGTTCTAAGCCCACCCATCTTTAGCTACCTCATCAATGACCTCCCTTCCATCATATGGTAAGAAATGGGGATAATTGCACAATGTTCAACAATATTTCTGACTCCTAAGATACTGAAGCAGTCCATGTCCAAATGCAGCAAGTCCTGAACAATATCCAGGCTTGGGCTGACAATGGCAAGTAAAATCTGCACCATACATGTGCCAGGCAATTACCATCACATCCAACCATTAGCCCTTGACATTCAATGGCATTAGCATCAGCGATCAATATCCTTGGGGGTTACTACTGACCAGAAACCGAGCTGGATTAGACATAGAAATACTGTGGCTACAAGAGCAGGTCAGAGGCTGGGAATCCTGCAGTGAATAATGCACTTCCTGAGCCCCTAAAGCCTGTTCACTATCTTCAGCTTGAAGCGTGGTCAGGAGTGTGTTGGAATACTCTCCACCTGCATGGATGAGTGCAATAATACTCATGAAGCTTGACACCAGTAGACAAAGCAGCTCACTTGATTGGTACCCCACTAACAAACAGTCACTCTCTTCACCACCGACACATGGTAGTGTGTACCATCCACAAGATGCATTGCAGAAATTCACTAAGGCTTCTTAGACAGCACCTTCCAAACCCACAAAAACTACCATATAGGACAAGGGCAGCAGGTACATGGGAACACCAGCTGGAAATTCCCCTTCAAGCCACTCACCATCTTGACTTGGAAATATATCGTCATCTCATTACTGTCACTGAGTCAAAATTCTGGAACTCCCTCCCTAACAGCACTGTGGGTGTATCTACAACACAGGGATTGCAGCAATTCCAGAAGGCAGCTCATCACCACCTTAAGGACAACTAGTGTTGGGGAATAAATGCTAGCCTAGCCAGCGAAACTCACATGACTTGAAAGAATAAAAGAAAACTGAGACACCGCACAAAGCAGAGCAGGCTCAGATTTTTTGCACAGGGCGTATTGTGCTAAACTTAATCGAATACCAACAATTTGAATTCACTTCCTTGGCAAGTACATAAAATAAATTTTTCACAGAATGATAGAAATTACATTATAGGAAGTGGTTGTTTATCCTCCAGAGGCTGTGCTAGCATTCTTTCCTGCATTCCCATCAAATCCTGACCACTGGGGAAGTCTGCTGAGGAGGTGGGAACGTTCTTAAAGATCATTAAACGTTTTGATACCTTCAAATATCACTATTACTTTGTATTATAATGTAGATGTGTTTTTAATGTAGTGACTGATCATAGGGTTCTGCCCTGCAAATGTAAAATGACTACAATAACCACCATTTTGTAAGTGCTGTCATGCACAGCACTTTCGCACTTGCAAGTGCCATACTGCATTCATTACTATAGGAAAATGTGCTGGGAAACTTCCCAGTCATGTTTTGGACTGAGATTTAAATGTCCAGAAATCTTTCACTTTGAAAAATATGGTCCTGCTGTAGAAATAATAAAACAAGCCAAGCACCTGCTCCACTCGTTTGATTAACAGATAACCTGTTTTGAAATGGATATGAAACACCATCTGCAGCTTATAAAAGGCCATTTGTTTTTTTCAGTTTCAATGGACTTCATTGTTCACATTTCTGCATTTGTTTTGATAGTTGGGATTATGAATGCTTGGCTGAGTTCCAAAAGGTATGGACCCATTTATCTCAACAGGTGCCTGTAGTTACATGCTGGATTGATCGGTTTAAGGCCTTACGAAAAGATTGCCTGCCTTTGATAGGATAAATGTGTTTGCTTATATAACAGACTGATCACTTGAGGGGATTTACATTTATTTTAGAATGGTTACAATTGAAGAGAGTTTTTTAGTATAAAGTGAAGTGTCATTGAATATGGCAGTTCTATAAAATTGTTAGAAGTTTAGTTTGTAATGGTCTTTTCAAAGACAACCCAAGGTGGGCCCAAAGTGGATACGTGATACATGGGCAGCAACAAGGGGAATTGGGGCATGAGGGGAGTGGAGCGGATATGAGGGGAGTAGAGGGGGCACAGGGAATCCAAGAGGACATGGAATGCATGGGGGATAAGATAGGATATGGTGTCTGCGTGAGTTTCCTCCAGGTGCACTGGTTTCCTCCCACAGTCTGAAAGACATGCTGGCACCTCAGTGTATCCGAACAGGTGCCGTAGTGTGGCGACTAGGGGATTTTCACAGTAACTTCATTGTGTTAATGTAAGCCCACTTGTGACTAATAAATAAACTTTATATGGGATGCATATGTAATATGTGTGGGCTTGAAGGTGGTATGGAGGGGACAGAGGAGGTGGTTGTGAGTGAGAGGTTAGGGAAATAAGAACAGCATTGGGAGAGTTTGGGCGATGTCCTTAGGGAACAAAAGTTGATCTTCTAACACGCCCGCCTCAAAACTACACTCCTCCAATGCTGGGAGAAAGTATTTCCAGTAGCCAAAAGATCTTTAACCAGTAAACCCAGATTTAAGAAGATTGGCAAAAAAAGTCACATTGCCTGAAAGGATGATGGTAGCAGATTCAGTAATAACTCTCAAAAAGAGATTAGTAAAATATTTTGTAGGGCCAAAATTTGTAGGGCTCTACAAAAAAAGTAGGGGAGTGAAGAAACTAATTGTGTATGAGCCATCACAGGTATCATTAGTCAAACAGCCTCCTTCTGTGCTGTATTATTCTATGACACTTCTAATTAAAAGACTGGGCATTTTAGTAACAGGAGATCTGTGCTGCCAAGCACTTGCAAGGCCATCTGGGAGAGTGTGAGAGGTGGTATTATTAAAATCCATAATGATCGTTTATTGCCATCCCTACATCCTAAGGTTGGTCTTTTCCTTAGAGGCAATAGATTCATCTTAAACACAATGGTACTGCAGCTTTAACAGCTATCATTCATTTCTTGTTACAAGAATAAATGAGAGCAATGTATGCGTGTCTGTCATATTGCTGTCTTTTTCTTTGCATCAAGAAGGAACATTTACTAACTCGCAGAAGACAGTAGCCTAATAGATATGGTTCTCCACACTCTGTACTCTAAGAGCTATATCTAATTTCTTCTCGTTTTGGCCTCAGCTACTTCCACACAGTCACCACCCTCTGGGTGAAGAAATTTCTCCTCACCTCAGTTCTAAAAGGTTTATCACTTATCTTCAAACTATGACCCCTAGTTCTGGACTCCCTCACCATTGGGAACATTCTTTCTGAATCTACCGTCTAACCCTGTTAGAAATTTAGAAGCTTCTATGAGATCCCCTCTCACTCTTCTAAATTCCAGTGAATAGAATCTTAACTGACTTAGTCTCTTCTCATATGACAGACCTGCCATCCCAGGAATCAGCTTGGTAAACCTTCGCTGTACCTCTATAGCAAGGACATCCTTCCTCAGATAAGGACACCAAAACTGCACACAATACTCCAAGTGTGGCCTCACCAACGCCCTATACAATTGCAGCAAAACATCCCTATCCCTATACTCAAACCCTCTCGCTATGAAGGCCAATATACCATTTGTCTTCTTTACTGCCTGCTGTACCTGCGTGCTTGCTTTCAGCGACTGATGCACAAGGATACCAACGTCTCGCTGAGTATCCACCTTCCTCAATTTACATCCATTCAAGTAATAATCTGTCTTTGTATTATTGCTACCAAAGTGGATAACTTCACATTTATCCACATTATACTGCATCTGCCAAGCATATGCCTGCAAACTCAGCCTGTCCAAATCATGCTGAAGCATCTCTGCATCGTCCTCACAGCTCACCCTCCCACCCAACTTTGTATCATCTGCAAATTTCAAGATAATACATTTAGTTCCCTCTTCCAAATCATTTATAATGTGAACAGTTGGGGTCCTAGCCCAGATCTCTGTGGAACCCCACTAGTCACTGAGTGCCAATTAGAGAAAGACCCATCCTTAAAGTTACAAAGCCAATGCTCAGAATGGACCGGGCAAACCCGAATCCATTTCTTGCTTGCTCCAAAAACCAAATTCAAATTCCAACTGAATCCAATTCAACGTCCCCACAGGAGAGACAAACAAGATCCCAGTTGACAAGATAAGGCATTGCACCTCATAAAGAACAAAGAACAATACAGCACAGTAACAGGCCCTTCAGCCCTCCAAGCCCGTGCCACTCCCTGGTCCAAAGTAGACCATTCTTTTGTATCCCTCCATTCCCACTCTGTTCATATGGCTATCTAGTCAAGTCTTAAACGTTCCCAGTGTGTCCGCCTCCACCACCTTGCCTGGCAGCGCATTCCAGGCCCCCACCACCCTCTGTGTAAAATATGTCCTTCTGATATCTGTGTTAAACCTCCCCCCCCTTCACCTTGAACCTATGACCCCTCGTGAACGTCACCACCAACCTGGGGAAAAGCTTCCCACCGTTCACCCTATCTATGCCTTTCATAATTTTATACACCTCTAAGTCTCCCCTCATCCTCCGTCTTCCAGGGAGAACAACCCCAGTTTACCCAATCTCTCCTCATAACTAAGCCCCTCCATACCAGGCAACATCCTGGTAAACCTCCTCTGTACTCTCTCTAAAGCCTCCACGTCCTTCTGGTAGTGTGGCGACCAGAACTGGACGCAGTATTCCAAATGCGGCCGAACCAACGTTCTATACATCTGCAACATCAGACCCCAACTTTTATACCCTATGCCCTGTCCTATAAAGGCAAGCATGCCATATGCCTTCTTCACCACCTGTGACGTCACCTTCAAGTATCTGTGGACTTGCACACCCAGGTCCCTCTGCGTATCTACACCCTTTATGGTTCTGCCATTTATCGTATAGCTCCTCCCTACATTATTTCTACCAAAATGCATCACTTCGCATTTATCAGGATTGAACTCCATCTGCCATTTCTTTGCCCAAATTTCCAGCCCATCTATATCCTTCTGTAGCTTCTGACAATGCTCCTCACTATCTGCAAGTCCTGCCAATTTTGTGTCGTCTGCAAACTTACTGATCACCCCAGTTACACCTTCTTCCAAATCGTTTATATAAATCACAAACAGCAGAGGTCCCAATACAGAGCCCTGCGGAACACCACTAGTCACAGGCCTCCAGCCGGAAAAAGACCCTTCCACTACCACCCTCTGTCTTCTGTGACCAAGCCAGTTCTCCACCCATCTAGCCACCTACCCCTTTATCCCATGAGATCCAACCTTTTTCACTAGCCTACCATGAGGGACTTTGTCAAACGCTTTACTAAAGTCCATATAGACGACATCCATGGCCCTTCCCTCGTCAACCATTCTGGTCACTTCTTCAAAAAACTCCACCAGGTTTGTGAGGCATGACCTCCCTCTCACAAAACCATGCTGACTATTGTTAATGAGTTTATTCCTTTCTAAATGCGCATACATCCTATCTCTAAGAATCTTCTCCAACAACTTCCCCACCACGGACGTCAAGCTCACCGGCCTATAATTACCCGGGTTATCCTTCCTACCCTTCTTAAATAACGGGACCACATTAGCTATCCTCCAATCCTCTGGGACCTCACCTGCGTCCAGTGACGAGACAAAGATTTGCGTCAGAGGCCCAGCGATTTCATCTCTCGTCTCCCTGAGCAGCCTTGGATAGATTCCATCAGGCCCTGGGGATTTGTCAGTCTTTATATTCTCTAACAAACCTAACACTTCCTCCCTTGTAATGGAGATTTTCTCCAACGGTTCAACACTCCCCTCCGAGACACTCCCAGTCAACACATCCCTCTCCTTTGTGAATACCGACGCAAAGTATTCATTTAGGATCTCCCCTACTTCTTTGGGCGCCAAGCATAATTCCCCACTTTTGTCCCTGAGAGATCCGATTTTATCCCTGACAACCCTTTTGTTCCTAACGTATGAATAAAATGCCTTGGGATTCTCCTTAATCCTGTCTGCCAAGGACATTTCGTGACCCCTTTTTGCCCTTCTAATTCCCCATTTGAGTTCTTTCCTACTTTCTTTGTACTCCTCCAGAGCTCCCTCCGTTTTTAGCTGCCTGGACCTAACATAACGCCTCTCTTTTCTTTTTGACCAGTCCCTCAATTTCTCATCTTCAGCTTGATCCGACAACTACTCAACTACCATTAAATTCATACTACTTATTAGGGCCATAGCAATGGTAGATTGACAATTTACACATATTAGCTCTTCAACCTTGATTTTATATCGAGTAGGTTTCGGTTTTTGTGATTTGACTAATTGGCCAGCTGGTACTAATCCTCAAGTGTCCCATATTCTAAAGATTTCATTTAAATTAAACTTACCCTGCAAAGGAACCCATTGGCAGAACAATCCTCTATAATTCTCACATTCAGTGTTCAATGGGCCATATTGCTGAACCATAGAGTCAGAGGTTTACAGCATGGAAATAGCCCTTCGGCCCAACTTGTCCATGCCGCCCCTTTTTTAAACCTCTAAGCTAGTCTCAATTGCCCACCTTTGGCCCATATCCCTCTATACCCATCTTATCCATGTAAACTGTCTAAATGCTTTTTAAAAGACAAAATTGTACCTGCCTCTACTACTACCTCTGGCAGCTTGTTCCAGACACTACCACCCACTGAAAAAAATCGCCCCTTTGGACCCTTTTGTATTTCTCTCCTCTCACCTTAAACCTATGCCCTCTAGTTTTAGACTCCTCTACCTTTGGGAAAAGATATTGACTATCTAGCTGATCTACGCCCCTCATTATTTTATAGATCTCTATAAGATCCAAAGTCTTTCATTCTCCCTTCTCATAACCAAAGTCAAATTTTCTTTTACTTGCCTCTTATTTCATCAGCATGGATGTAACATTATGAAATTTAGCTTAAAATTGATCGTTATAAATAAAACAAAACACAAGAGTGTGTGCAATCCATATTGGTTCACCTCTAGCAAATAAGCCTGGTGATTCATTTATTATGAATGAATTGTGAATAGATGATCCATCAGCAGTATTTTCAGTGCCATCTCACTTGGCAGCAAGGTCGAAAGGGAAGACAGATTTTTCCTCAAAATAGGCTGGAGTGTGCCACATATCTAACTGCTGTACATTTACTAAGCTAATTTTTAGTTATTTTGATGATCTTTGTGGTGCATTCAAGAAAATTTGTTCCAATTTCAGGACTTTTAACCAAGCAGCACAGATTACCAAAATGTGAAAAACGTGTTGCACACAATGTATATTATAGAAAATGCTGGAAGTACACAGTAGATCTACAAACATCTACAAAGAAAAGAAGGCAAGATATGTTACCTTGCCATATTTCCAGCTGACTAAACAAAAGATCACAAGATACTTACAGATTGAGGCGGCCATTCATTGACTCAGAACAGGCACAAACTCCCACCATTTCCGAGTCTCATTTCTTGGATCCAGAATTACGGTTGCATCCACCATTCTATTGGAAAGCCCATTCCAAGTAGATGGATCATTCTGCTTGTGAAGAACTAGTGTCTGGCATTAATTACAATGTCGCCTTTAGTTTGACCCCAAGTAACTTTGTGCCACTCCCACAATTTTAATTTATATTATTCTGGAATAATCTTTTTTTGTTCTATTCACAACATTATATATTACTGTGAACTTATCCTATGGATATTTTGTTTTGAAGCTGAAAAGCCAAAGTTTCTCCAGTCTTCCTTCAAAACTCAAACCTCCGAGAATAGCGATCAGCTTCTTGGTTCTTTTCTGCGCTTTCTAAAAAAATGTTCAGTATCATTCGCCACACCTCTGACATTTAAGCTGTCCTTGAGACTTTAAAATGATTGCACGTTTATTTTATGAATGCATCTCTTGATTCTCGGAGACCAGAACCAGGCACAATAATGGAGCTATGATCCGAATAGATAATTGTATAGTTTGATCACAAGCCTGTCCTGACACATGATGCCTTTCTAAGCTAAAGACTTTTTGCTTCTATGCAATCTGCAACCCTTTATTCCCTGCCTATTCATGTATCTGTCAAGATGCCTTGTAAACATTGCCATTGTATCTGCTTCTACCACCTCCTCTAGCAGTGCATTCCAAGCACTTACCATCCTCTGTAAAAAACCTGCCTCTCACATCTCCTTTGAACTTTCTCTTTTTTATTTAAACCTATGTCCCCTAGCAATTGACATTTCTACCCTGGAAAAAAGACTCCAACTATCCATGCCTCTCAATTTTGCAAACTTCCATCAGGTCGCCCCTTAACCTCCGACATTCAAGTGAACTGTAGACCTGTATGCCTAGATCTCTCTGTACGTTTAATGCTCCTAAGGGTTCTTCCATCACTGTATACTTCCCTCCTGCATTTGAACTTCCAAACTCTATCACCTCACATTTGTCCAGATTAAATTCCATCTGCCATTTCTCCGCTCAAGTCTCCAGCCTATGTATATCCTGCTGTATCCTCTGGTAATCCTCCTCGCTATTCACAGATCTCCCAATCTTTGTGTATCCGCAAACTTACTCATCAGACCACCTAAATTCTTCTCCAAATCATTTATATATATTACAAACAACAGGGGTCCCAGCACTGAGCCCTGCAGAACACCACTGATCGCCGATCTCCAGTCAGAAAAACAACTTTCCACTGTTACTCTCGTCTTCTGTGACCAAGCCAGTTCTGGATCCATCTTACCAGCTCATCGCAGATCATGTGACTTCACCTTCTGTATAAGCCAGTCATGAGGGATTTTGTCAAAGGCCTTGCTGAAGTCCATGTAGACAACATCCAGCACCCTGCCCTCATCAACTATCTTTGTCACTTCCTCAAAAAATTCAATCAAAGTTCGTGAAACATGACCTCCCCCGTACAAAGTGATATTGCTTATCACTAATGAGTCCATATTTTTCCAAATGTGAGTATATCCCGTCCCTAAGAATCTTCCCCAATAATTTCCCTACCAATGACGCAAGGCTCACCGGCCTGTAATTCCCTGGATTATTCCTGTTGCCCTTCTTAAACAAAAGAACAACATTGGCTTTTCTCGAGTCCTCTGGGACCTCTCCTGTGACTAAAGAGGATACAAAGATTTCATACAAGGTCCCAACAATTTCTTCCCTCACCTCCCTCAGTATTCTGGGATAGATCCCATTCGGTCCTGGGGACTTGCGTACCTTGATGCTTTTCAAAACACCTAGCACCACCTCCTTTTTTTATATCAACATGCCCCAGAATATCAACACACCCACCTTTAGACTCATTGTCCACCATGTCCTTCTCCGATTCCACACATAAATTCCCTCTTTTGTCCTTGAGTGGGCCCACCCTTTCACTCCTTTTATACAGATAAAGCACATTGGAATTAATCTTAATCGTGTTTGCCAGGGACATTTTATGCCCCCTCTTAGCCCTCCTAACTACTTGTTTAAGTTCTTTCCTGCTTTTTTATATCCTTCGAGGGCTCGGTCTTCAGTTTCCTAAACCTTACAAATGCCTTCTTTTCCTTTTTGACTAAGCTCCCAATTTTTCTCGTCAAAGGTTCCCAAATCTTGCCATCCTGATCCTTCATTTTCCCAGGAACATGCTGGTCCTGAACTCGAATCAACTGGCCTTTAAAAGATTCCCACATGTTGATGGTGATTTACCCTCAAACACTTCCCCCAATCTACATTCCCCAATTCATGTCGAATATTGTCATAGATAGCCTACGTTTAGTACTTTCACCGGAGAACTACTCTTATTCTTATTCAGAACTAACTTAAGACTTGCGGAATTATGATCACTGTTCCCAAAATGCTCTCCCACTGAAATTTTGATGACCTGACTGGGCTCAAATACCAGGTCTAGTATGGCCCTTTCCTAGTTGAACTATTTACACATTGCACCTAACAAATTCCCCCCTCTCCCCATCTAAGCCCCTGGCACTAATATATATATTCCTCTGTCTCCCGCTGGCTGTTGGGAGGCCTGTAGTACAACCTCAAAGTGATTGCACCCTTCCTATTCCTGCGCTCTACCCATATAGCCTCGCTGTATAAACCCTCAAAGGTGTCTTCCCTCAGTACAGCTGTGATATTTTCCCTAGTCAGTGACGCAACTCCCCAATGTCTTTTACATCCCTCTCTATCACGCCTGAAACATCTAAATCCTGCAATGTTAAGCTGCCAGTCTTGTCCCTCTCTCAACCAAGTCTCTGTAATAGCTACAATATCATAGTTATATGTTTGAATCCAAGCTCAAAGTTAATTTGCCTTCGATGTCATATTTCTCACGTTAAAATAAATACACTTCAGACCACCAGCCCTGCCGTATTCATAGAATTATAGAATTCCTACAGCGCAAAGACAGCATTCGGCCCATCAAGTCCACACCAACTCTCTGACAAAGTATCTTACCCAGGTCGTTTCCCCCACCCTGTCCCTGTAACCCCATATATTTATGATGGCTAACTCATCTAACCTACACATCTTGGGGCATTAAGGGGCATTTTAACATGCCCAATCCACTTAAACTGCACATTTCCGCCTCTGCGAGAGGAAATCGGAGCATCCGGAGGAAATTCATGCAAACAGAGAGAATGTGCAAACACCATACAGCTACCCAAAGCTGGAATCGAACCCAGGTCCCTGGAGCTGAGGGGCAGCAGTGCTGTGCCACCATGCCACCCACCAACCCTGTCCACGTTTCCTCTTAGCTTAATTACCATAGTTTCTAACTCCTCCCCAGTTGTTTCACTCGCTGACCTACTATTCTGGTTCCCAACCCCCACCACACTAGTTTAAACCCACCCAAGTGACACTAGTAAACCTTCCTGCCGGAGTATTGGTGCCCCTCCAGTTTAGGTGCAACTTAGGTACTGTGTTGCTGTCACCATCCCCTGATTGGCAATCCCACACAACAGTATCCAAAATGGTGTACATTTTAGAGAGGGGGATACTACTGTGACTGTATTCCTTTTTATTAACTTATGGATTGAAGGTATTGCTGGTGTGGTAATTCAGCCAAAGCCTGTTTCCCATCACCAAGCATCCTTTATTGTATACCAAGGAAGAGACTGCTCCTGTCGCTCATAGCTAGGTGGTTCAACATCAATACCTACAAACTTGGTCTGGGTGAAGTCACAGGTTTAAAAGCCCCCAGTGAACACTTTCTATTGGGCAACCCTCCGCTTGCTCAATAAGGGACTCCACAAATCCCACGGGGAGATCTATCGATGATTCCCTGTGGCCCTAACGGCCATCATTAGACCCCCCATTCCCCCCTTAGATCCAAACCTCTCCCAGCATCCCCATTACAAGGAAATCCTTTGCATCATTTATGAATCGATCGGAGGTCCATTGAAGGTTGCATCAGGCAGAGTAACAAGACAGGGGCTTCTTCGTTTCCGGAAGAAGTGTCGAAGGGTTACTGAAGTGGGTCCCTCCTCAGGTTCTGCTTCAGCCTAGAGACCCACTTCTTCAGCCTCCATCTTTGAATCCGTACCTTCACTATCTGGAGGGGCCAACATGGAATCAGTGTCGAACTTGGGGCTGGCACTGGCAGCAGTCATTTCCATGGCCAATAGTGAAGTCTGCTCATGCATGGACTCCTTGGCTCTGAGATGGTCCAAGTACTTCTTCAAGATTTTACCCTGGACTTTGACCTTATTTGATACTGGTCCTGTTTTCTCCATAATGATCCCAAGGACCCAAATGGGTCCATCCCCAAAGCTTCTCATGTGAAACAGATCACCTTTTAGGAAAGTTCTCTCTGTCCTTGCAGAATTGTCATTTCTTTTTTGGACTCCAACCTCTGTGCCAAGTTTGGAAATATCAGGCTTAATCTGGTATGAAGTCACCATCCCATTAACAGCTCCACTGAGGCAACACCTGTTGTGCATGGCATGGTCCTGTAATTGAACAAAAACTGCGCCAGTTTGGTCTCCATTGATGCCGCCAGTTGTTTCTTCAAACTGTTTTTGAAGGTTTGCACCACCTGTTCTGCCAGCCCATTTGACAGCTGGTGATAAGGTGCAGTTCAGATGTGTCAGATACCTTTGAAGAACACAAAGTTCTGGACATCACCGCTAGTAAAGGCTGAGACGTTATCGAAAAACAGGATTTCTGATGTTCCACGTACACTAAAACTTTGCTGTAATTTCGTGATCGTAGCCTGGGAAGTCAGGAAGTCTATGCAGTGCACCTCCAACCATGTAAGCCTGCGTCCACCATGATTAAAAACATGGAACCCATGAAGGACCCTTACAAAATCCACGTGTATACACACACACAAGGCCTGACAGACCACTCCCATGGGTGTAAGGAGGCTGAGGGCAGAAGTTTTTGATTTTCCTGCCATAAGTTACATTGCTTTACCAAGTCTGTGATGTCAGAATAATGACCTAGCCAGCATCTTCATTTTTGGTACTCCCAAGTGACCATTACGTAGTCCATATTAGTTAATATTGGAAGTCATCCTGGGGCCGAACAATTACTCAGGATCCCCAAAGAATGACTCTGGCCTCAACACCATATTCAACTTTTTAATGAAGGTAGGGTTTCATTTCTTTGGAAGGTCACCCTTCGAATCTCCCATGCAAGATCACATGCCTTATATTTAGATAGGGTTGGATCTTTCTGGGTCTAGGCTTTAATCGGTCTTGCTGACACAGGTAAAGTCTCCAAAAAAATGCAGGGTCATCACGACCTCGTCCAATGCTGGTAAAGGAGCTAGACTTGTAAGAAACGGGAGGCGACTCTGCATTAGCATTGCTATATGGGTTACAGGGTAATATTCTAGAAGACATTCATGGGCTGCCAATAACAAGGCCTACTGCTGGATCCAAGTGGAGTTGTTAGGAAGTTTCGCTCAGTTGGCTGGACAGCTTGTTTGTGTTGCAAAACAACGCCAACAGTGCAGGTTCAATTCCCATATAGCTAAGGTTATTCATAAAGGCCCACCTTCTCAACTTTGCCCCTTGCCTGAGGTGTGATGATCCTCAGGTTAAATCACCATCAGTCAACCCTCCCCTCAAATGGGGGGAAGCAACCTATGGTCATCTGGGACTATGGCAACTTCGCTTTACCTTACCTTATCCTCTATTGGTCGCCTAAATACATTATTTCAGCCGCTTGAAAAATGCTTTTCTCCCTCTTTTAAGTACGTAGAACACAAAATGTATTTCTAGAATTTTTTGTTTCAGTTTTACAGTACTTTTCTTTTTATTTGTCTAGTTTTATGTTTTTTTCTTCAATTATTCTTGTGAATAACATGCAATCTACTACCTATGCTGAAGTAAAGCATGTGTTTTTCCAGTCTGCTGTTTAAAAGATAATAAAACTTTTTCTGCTGATGGTTTTGGTATTAAGCAGGGAGTTGAGTCATACAAATCAGCAACTTATTTCAGTACAATCAAGGTAATTTAATATGACAATTATGTATTTGACACACATTCCCTGCTCAACAGATAGGAAAACTTGGTTCTTTGATGATTTATCACTTATATTGGCAGGTAAGGAGAGTTTAAGGACCAATACTGTGTGCATTCTGGAGTTTAACTTCAATATAGCCAGTGATCATACCTCTGATTATTCTTTCAGTATTGCCAAGAATTTCATAGCTCACTTATAGCAGATTAAATATTCTAACCAACACAAACAATAGTCATTGTATTGCTAATCTGATCAATAAATTGGAAGCCACAAATCATTCATTATAAATTATTCATATTGATTACAGGTGAATTACCACAAATTAATGACCACTGCACGCAATGATTAAATTAAATTTCACTACGCATTAATATATAAATGCAATGCGGTTAAGACATCACATTATATTTTTCATAATACATATGCTCATAACTAATTCCTAATTTTTTAAAAAAATGAACAATTACCTTTTTCAAATAGTTGAGACTGTGACTCTGAACAAAAGGGGCTATTTGACAACATCAAAGAAATTGGCACCTTGTTATCTTTGAAGACACCCTATCAGCTGCAGAGATCAAGTTCAAAGAGAACTATACATTGGTATCTGCATTTCATAACCCAGGCTGGTCAACCAGCGTCTGCTAGGGCAAAGAGCCCTGCAGCCTTCCTCAATTCTTAATGGTTAAGGAATTTTAATCTCAGGAACACAAATGAGGAATCCCATCCTTTGTCGAAGGTGGTATGGAGAGATGGGGATCATATGACATGAACCTCTTGCTTAAAGAACCAGTTATACTGACTTGCTGTACTGCAAACCTGTGTCTGCTTTTTTTCCAACTATCTAGCAGCACCACAAAAAGGCTCTGTCAGACTGAATGCCCTGCTCCCAACTGTTTTCACCTTCTGTGCCATTGCATACAAGAGTGAGCTATCTCTACATGCATATCTCATCATGATGTGGAGATGCCAGCACTGCACGGAAAGCTTGTGATACCAAATAAACCTGTTGTACTTTCTGATATTGTGAGGCTTCTTACTGTGCCTATCTCATCATGGAAGTTAACTCTACTGGAAAAGTGAGTTATTCAACAAAACTTCAACCTGCAGACCTCTGTGAAGGAATATACCTTAAACTTTGATTCTGGACTCAAGTGAAAGAATTGTTCTTTTCTCTGTGGTCCATGCTCTATAAATCTTTTTCTCTATCAGCCTTTTACTGCACAATTAAAAATGAGGCAATGTTGCTACCCTCCTCCTGCACTTGTGTGTGTGTGCAAATAAATTAATCCACAGTTCATCACACCACGAGTTTGCTGTGGGGTTATTAATGGAAAATTGAATCGCATCAAAACTGAGGGTTTGTAAGTATGCCCCACTAATGTTTGGGAATCAAATCAAACAGCTTTCGGTTTATGGGATGGTGGTGAGAGAATAAATCAGGACTATTTAAAATTGGCCGCTTCTGTCTGTTACAAAGGTAAAAAAGAAATACATTGAACTGTGAGATACAAAGTGTTCTTCACCACAGGTGGACAGTACTGAGCTCTAAATAATTGTACAGTTGCTTGGAAATTAACCACATTTCACACTTCTGCCAGGCATCCACCACATGTAACGGTTTCAATTTGGCTCAAGAATTCTCACTCTTGAAATAAAAGACTATACATTATTACCTTGACTGTAGGCTTTTTGGTTGCAAACCCTCTGAACCATCCTGCAAAAGAAACACAAAAAGGCTGTCAAAAAATACATAAGGTGTGTCATGTTAGTGGATTTCTACTTGGGGAAAATTGTAATTAATTGCATTTCAAGTGTGAAGACTTGATTGACTTCTAAGGAAATTGACTTAGAATTTTGGAAAACAAGAAGAGGGTGGAAAATCTTACTAATAAAAGGGATTTATATCAAATATTGCAATAACTGTGATATCCAGATGTTATCTGTACTTTGAGCAACTGCCTTTCATTTTCATATTACTCCCATAAATAATGCCACCCCCATAAATCTAATTTTTCAGAATGAATGCATTAAAATAAAACTTAAAATTAGATTGAGATGAAAGGACCAAAAATACAAAAAAAAGTGATACAAGAAAGATACAAAACAAAATGAAATGAAGATGTCTGAACTGGAACTTTAAATTTAAACATTATAGAAGCACAGGAAAAGTTCATAACAGCTGTCACTAGGCAGGTTTCATGCAAGCCAAAGGAGTTTCAAAATATTGCATAATTAACCAGCTTGGTTAATGTGAGGAAAGGGTGTTTCACTCCAAGAGTAATTCCACTGACAAATTAAGGATCTGTTATCAAAACAAGCTTTATCCATAATACAGTTTAAGTATAACTCTAACAAAATGAAGCAGCTGAACTCTTACAATCTTTGAACATGAAAAGAAACAACTAATTTCTAACTTATCGCTACTCCATTCCAATAATCAACATTAAGAGCATTCAAATGGTTATTGGATAAACATATGGATGATATTGGAATAGTGTAGATTAGAGGGGCTTTAGATTGGTACCACTGGTCGGCGCAACATCGAGGGCCGAAGGGCCTGTACTGCGCTGTAATGTTCTATGTTCTAACATTCTTCTGACAGACTTAAAACTCACTTTAAATATAGTGAGCAATCACAAATACACTTGCTATTATGAGGGCCAACACCCTTGGAGTTTTCAGAAAAATAGAGATTCCAGAAGCCTGCAAAACTCACCTAACTTCAATCAATATAGCCAAACTCCAACCCCTTGCTTCAAAAGCCTGTTTCTTTTTCTGCCACCAATCCAGGACTGCACATGAACCACAACATCACATGATCCTGTCAATCACTCTAGCCAAATCCCCAGCGAACTTAAGTAAACAAAAGTCCACTAACTCATCTCAACATAACCACTTGCTAGGTTGAAATGCGTAATTGTTCTGCATCTCCAGCATCTGAGTGTATTCCTTCCAGACAGGAAAAAGCTGAACTTTAAAACATTCTTTTGAAACATTAAAAACACACAAATATATCCATATCATTTGTACTCTTTCATTATAATGAAGTCTTGAGTCCATTCTGGGCATTAAATATTAGGGGATTAAATATCATTCTTAAAATTTACATGTACAAAATATCTATCACATTACCGGATTAGCTGAATTCCTAATTTCTAAAGTAACAATCACAACTAAAATGCAGTAACAAGTACAAGTAGAAACAAAAACTGTTCACCACTAACCAACATGTAAAGGTATGAATTAAAAATAATTTTGATTCAGTTGATACCTGTCTTGGCTTGAATCAGAAGATTATGGATTTAAATGCCAAACCAATATTTGGTCACAATCTAGAGTAACAGATCAGTGCATTACTAGCAACAGTACTTTCAAATAAAAAGTTAAACTTGTTCATCCAGGTGGAAATTAAAGATCACATTATATTATTCAAAGAAGAATTTTGAGTTCTCTCAGTGTCATGGCCAAGATTTGAAATCCACCAGAAACAGATTAATTGCTTCCCGTCTCATTACTACAATTGGATCCATGCTGTGTGCATGACTACAGGCAAGTTATCCCACATAACGAGAATGATTGCATTTCAAAATTTTTTGTTACGTGAAGCACTGAAACATTTGGAGACGTTATAAAATGCTATATAAATGTAAACAAATTTCATAATTATGAAAGGTATCATCTTTGAATGCAATTACTCAGCGATAACCTGCTCATTGATACTCAGTTTGGGTCCCGTTAGAGCTACTCAGCTCTTGACCTCATTAATATGGTGGGTGTGGGGCAGCACGGTGGCACAGTGGTTAGCACTGCTGCCTCACAGCACCAGGGATCTGGGTTTGATTCCCGGCTTATGGTCACTGTCTGTGTGGAGTTTGAACGTTCTCCCTGTGTCTGCATGGGTTTCCTCTCGGTGCTCCGGTTTCTTCCCACAGTCTGAAAGACGTGCTGGTTAGGTGCATTGACCTGAACAGGCGCCAGAGTGTGGCGACTCGGGGAATTTCACAGCAACTTCATTGCAATGTTAATGTAAGCCTTACTTGTGACTAATAAATAAACTTTAATAGCCTTGGTCCAAACATGGACAAAAGAGCTGAACTCAAAGTGAGACAAGGCAGCATTGAACGGAACGTGGCATCAAGGAGCCATGGCAACACTGAAGTAATTGGCCTCTTTTAAGGTAAATGGTTATCGTTCGGCTTTTAATTTTATTGAATTCAAATTTCACCATCTGCCATGGTGGGATTCAAATCTGGTTCCCCAGGGCATTACTCTGGGTTTCTAGATTACTAGTATAGCGACAATACCACTATGCCACAGCCTCTCCCAGGCGAACTGGGGGAAAACTCTCCACTGGATTGAGTCATGCCTTGCACAAAGGAAGTTGGCTGTGGAGATCAATCTCCTCAGGATAGTACCCGTAGACCAAATCATCTTCGGCACTTCATCAATGACCTTCTCTCTTTCATCAGGGAAGAAGTCAGGGTGTTCACTGATATTGCATAATATTCAGCAATATTACTAACTCCTCCAATACTGAAGCAGCCCATGTCCATACGCAGCAAGATCTGGACAACATTTAGGCTTGGGCTGTTAAGTGGCAAACACCATTCGCAACATACAAGCCCTAGGTAATGATCATCTCCAACAGAATGGAATCTAACTATCACCTCCTGATATTCAATGGCATTATCATCACTGAATCTTCCACTATCAACCTCCTGGGTTTTACTATTGACAAGAAACTAAATTGGGCCAGCCATATAAAGATTGTGGGTACAAGAGCCGGTCAGAGACCGGGAATTCTGTGGTAATTTGCCAGCTAAATCCCCAAAGGCTATCCACCATCTTCAAGGTGGAAGTCTGAAGTGTGATGGAATATTTTCCACTTGCTTAGATGACTCCACCGACGCAAAGCGGCAGCACCTACAAGGTGCATTGCAGCAATTCACCAGGCTCCCTTGATACCTTCTGAACCCACAACTGTTACCACCTCAAATGATAAGAGCAACAAATGCATGGGAATGCCACCATCTGCAAGCTTCCTTCCAAGTCACACAATCTTGGTTTAGAACTATATTGCCGTTCCTTCATTGTCACTGGATGAAAATCCTGGAACGACCTTCCTTTCAGTAGTCTGGGTGTACTCACCACTACCTTCTCAATGGCATTTAGGGATGGGCAATAAATGGTGGCCTAGCCAGCGATACCCACAGCCCGTCAACAAACAAAAAGGAATACATTTGGAGTTCAAGTGGATGCATAAAGTACTTGTTTAATCTTAAATGATTAACTGTAAAACTGGCCTATCAAGTGCATCAAAACTTGCTGTTCTAAGACACTCTCCTCCCCGCTGAAAATTATATGAAAAGCCCAAGTTTTTAGTGATTGCACTAAAAACTAGTTAAGTAAATTGGACAAGCAAATACTCTAGATGAAATTGCACATTTGTTTCATGCAGTATAAGTAAAAAAGCATGACTCTTCAACTCATTTTATTTTAGTAAAATAGATAATGCAGCTAACAATATACAAGGATTTGTTTATGCATGCAACTACAGAACACTAGATGCACAGATCTTGGATGTAACTGGTATATGAGGGGAACAATCTACAGTCTTCATCTCTCGAAAGTGGGCGAAAAGCTTATGTATATATTTATTCTTAGACAGTGGTACAAGAGATCCATTATCAATAGTTCCAGAAGTTTTGAGTCACATTTTGAAAAGTCAAACATTTTCATTTTATTAAGCCTGGAGTTAAAAATCCACAAGCACTTCACAAATGACAATTAACTTCTAAATGGTCTTAGGATGTACTGCATGGTCAGTGATCAAATTATGTGGCCAACACGAAGTATTATTATATACAGTGCTATGAATCAAATTCAGTGTGTCGCTAGGTGCTAAATTGGCAGTTGGCAGAGAGTAACATTTAAGCTGTAGGGTGTTCCAATATTTGTTAGAGGTTCCTACATAAGTAGCATGGGTGGGGCCCTCTTGAATGTTTTGATAGGTCATCAAATCAATTGAAGGGTCAATGAACAACTTCTCTTGAGGCAGTCAGTTTGAGTCACTCTGCTAGCAAGTGCCATGGAGGAAAGGACAGGACTGTTGGACTTTAACCTGGTGTTGTGGGACTTCTTACTGTGAAAGGACAGGAACAGGCCCCAGTTATGTTAAAGAGCTGTGGACAGATTTTAGGTAAAATGGGCAATCAGGACAAAGATACTGCTTTAGAGCAGTAGTGTTTTGCTTGGCACGGCCATAGATCTGAAAGTTTACTTGTAAGGTAGTATTTGTTTGTACTCCAGGGAACAGTAATCTTGGGAAGTGAAACTGAAACCATGCGAGATGGGCCATTGTTAAACCTGCCCGAGTGGGAGTGACTTTTGGACAGATTTCCAAGGAGCGACCTTCAAAGGTGAATCTGGGAATCTCTGGTGAGACAGAGTTCCAACGACATTGTTTAACTTGGTGTTTACTGACACCTGAGTAGGCTCTCAAGAAATCCATGGACTTTGTCTTGGCTGCAGCTGTCATTTACTCTGTAGTGCGGTGTGTTTGACAATAGTTTGTCTGTTAATTTACATGTACATCATACTTATCCAGAGTACACGACAGATTTGTAAATTGATTTAAATTCTGAACTGGAAGTGTTTTTGTTTTTCAAAACCTGTGGAATCATGTGACTTTATTCCAAAAGCAGGTGTCTTCAATCTCAACCTTTATCTGCCGTGAACAAAGCATTATTGGTCCCTACATCTCAGGATCTGGCCAAGGATCATAACAGCAGCTACACTTTGACCCAGATTTTGCGGTAAGGCTGTCAGCAGTCACCATTGTTAGTACATAAATCAGACAACTTTTCGCATCTGCACTTGTACAGTTAAATGGAAATTCGGAAGTCGCTGTCAGAGACATCCCACTCCTTCAAAAGGTACGCTGAAGTACTCATTAATGAACTCAGCACTGAAATGATTATAATACAATAAAATTGCTATACTTCACTAGTTCTGCACTAAAAGTGGATGGAAAAATTAGCACAGGTGCATTCAGGAAAAATAAAATAAAAATAAAAAATGTCTCACTTTCTGCCCTGACCACAGATTTCCTGGAGAAAGTGCTATGCTGGCATAAATGCTAGACCTAGAGGAAATGTGCCATAAGAAGTCCACAGAAACTCTGTGGGCAGCTATCAATGCGAAAGTGGTGAGTGTTGTTCCTTTGCTGCTGACAGTAAAACCTGGGACAAGCACGTCTCTCAAATTTCTATCTAAATCCTTTCATGGCAATATGTATCCAGTGCCCTTTCCAATATTGTTACAATTGACTCCCATGAATAACAGACTATGGTAATTAATCTTCCAACTAATAGACATTTAAGGTTTTGAAATACGAGTGCCATTTCAAAGAAAATCCTGATGGGCTCAATTTAAGCCAATTAAAAAGCATTTATTATCAGGTACCAGGGACCCGATTTTCTGTAAGTACTGTTTCCCAACCTGACACCCACCGGGGTCACCAGGACAGAGTGAAGAAATGGGGGTGAGATGTTGTTAGTAGTTAATGGAGGCAGCTGCGCATATAGAAGTGCAGCTGTGTTCAAACAGCTCCAATTTTCATAGAGGGGATGCCCAAAACACAAATTCTGAGCTTTAGGCTTCTCAGGAACAAGACAAAAGCTGCCAGAGTTCTTTGGAGAAATATGGTACTCTTTTGGAGAGGTATGGAGCCCTTTCAGATAGGATCAGAAAGACATCTGGACAAGGTAAGTGGCTTTTAGGAGAGGTGAGCTGCCCTTTGGAATTGTGAGTAGCTATAAATATGCATTAAAAAGTGGATAATCTCATTGGAAATGTCTAGTTGTTTGAGCTGTCAAGGGAAATGTCAAGCTGTTTGGATCTGTAAATCAGTTAAGGGAACTATTAAGCAGTGAAAGGACCTGTCAAGCCGTCAAGGCACTGAAATTTCCTGGTCTTTAAATTTTAAAAAATATTGCAGTTTAAAAACCATTGCTTGCTTTTTCACTGTGTTGACATAAGCCTGGGGACTATTATAGGATTTGTGCTGCATGTCTAATTTCACAACATTGCTTTATCATTAGTGGGCTTCCCATCAATTCATAGTTAGATTAGCAGTTCAAAGTGATTGGCAAATCTCTGATGTGAGGCTATGAATATCAATGTTTGTTTTTATAGGGAATTAAGCACTTGAATGCAAGATTTGCTTTCATCAGAGATTATGCACTTGAAAGAAATGTGCTTTTATAAGAAATTAAGGACTAGAATTAAATATCTGTTTTTATAGAGAATTATGTAGTTGAATAAATAGAAAAGTGTTGAATGGGTTTTCATGAGAGAATTTTTTTTAATGAAAGCAAAGTTTGCAATCGACACTTCGAACTACTTCGCCTCATCTCCGCATAGGTCCTGACATCTGTCCGTGGCAGATGCTGGGTGAGTTGGCACTGAGTGTATAAGGGCTAAGAGTAGGAGACATGGGTTGGCATAAGTTAGAACTATGGACGCATGGGTTGGCATAGGTACTATAAAGGGTCATGGGGTCAGTAAAGGGACAGCCTGGCATAAGGCCATGGGGTAGGTAGAGGGATACAGGTTGGCATAAAGGCTCTCATGGAGCATGGGACAGAGGGAATAGATTGGCCTGCGGACTACAAACATCAGGATGGGTAGAGGGACATACAGACTATAGAGGGGAATAGGGGGTGCAAAGAGGTACGCAAGGTGGCAATGAGAGTATAAGGGACCCTGCAGGGATGGGAAGCATGGGGTGACAAGGATTGGCATGAGTGGGATGTGGGGAATGTGTGGGAGTATGAAGGGAGGGAGCTAGAGTGCTCCCTTTTGATCTTTCTTTTAGTAGGGCCTTTCAGACAGCCGACCTCTGCACCAGGCAGCCTGCGTTGGCCTCCAAATTATTTACATGGTGGCAGGCCCAACACCCATTAGGTATTTGGCCCAGACCCAGAATTAAATTGAGACCACCCAGGGCTCTTTCTCCCAAGTCGAGTTTGTGGAATCCGAAATTTGGGAACAAGAATTCAGCTCTCTTTATCTAGCATGTGTTTTTTATTCCACACATTTTATGTACCTCGATCAGATCCCCCTCTCATTCTTCTGAACTCCAGCAAGTACAAGCCTAAGATATCCAACCACTCTATGACAGCCCTTTCATCCCTGGAATCAATTTGCTGAACCTTCTTTGAACTGCCTCCAGTGCCACCACATTGTCTTCCTCAAGTAAGGAGATCAAAACTGGACACAAAACTCCAGGTGTGGTCTTACCAATGCCTTATACAATTGTAACAACACTTCTTTACTTTTAAAATCTTGGGGGGAGGGGGGGATGGAAATCTCCCAGCCCACTGTGTTGCTTTAGCAATGCAACGGGCTGGGAGACTCAAGCGGAGGCCGTTTAGTAGGCTTCCCGCTGGGCGTCACATCTTCCACAAGTCTCCAGGCACCGGATTCCCAGCGCCATCAGCTGTGCATCAAAAAACGGCAGAGAGCTGCATAAATTATTTAAGTCTCATTTAAATGCAAATCTCCACCCCCCTCCCCACCAGGAGCACTTCTCTCCAGCAGGGTTTACAATAGCTCCCGCAAGTGGCTGCCTGACCCTGCTGGAGGAAAAGGGGAGGGGCATCAAGGCCACCCCAGGAGGTCAGAGGTAAGGGGGTGCCCCTGGATATTGCCAGCTTTGCAGTGTCAGCCTGGCCCGCTGGGGCTGGCCCGGATTCATCCAGGGGGCCAGCAATTGAGCTGGCCAGCGATCGGGAGGCCGGCAATGTGGGGCTACAGAGCATGTGCCAATAGATCGGTGCATGTGCTGTGGCCCGCTTAGCGCTATTCTGCCGGTTTCTCCAGCGGGAATAGGCCTAGCATGCTTCACGCTAGGGCTCTCTATGATGCAGAGTGTGGGAAATTCATTTTGAAAATCCCACTGAAAAAAGCAGCTGGATTTACTCGTTTATATGCAAATTTGACACGACTTTTTTTGGAAGAATCCCACCCTTGTTCTTTTGCAATAAACGCCAAGATTGCATTTGCCTTTCTTATTATATGCTGCACCTGCATACGCACTTCCTGTGATTCATACACAAGTACACCCAGATCCCTCTGCACTGACACACTTTGAATCTATTTTTCTGGCCAAAATGGATAATCTCGCACTTATCCACATTAAACTCCATCTGCCAGATTCTGGCCCATTCTCCCAGCCAGGTTGGCACAGTGGCACAATGGTTAGCACTGCTGCCTCAGAGCATCAGAAATCTTGGTTCAATTCCAGCCTTGGGTTGCTGTGTGGAGTTTGCATGTTCGTCCCTTGCCTGCATGCATTTCCTCTAGGTGCTCCGGTTTCCTCCCACACCCCAAAGATGTGCAGGTTAGGTGGATTGGCCATGGTAAATTGCCTCTTAGCGTCAGGGGGACTAGGATAAATACACGGGGTTACGGGGATAAGGCCTGGGTGGGATTGTTGTTGGTGCAGGCTGGATGGGTCAAATGGTCTCTTTCTGTACTGTAGAGACTCTATGATTCTATCAATATCCATCTGTAAACTCTTTGGGTGGAATTTTACAAGATTTTTCTAAGTGTTGGGCAGGCGTGAAACTGGAAGAGTTCCAGATCCGTTTTTTGGTCCTGAAAATGCGCCCAATCTGAGGCACTCTGTCTTTAAAATTTTGGGTGAGTCCTTATCCTGCCACAGAAGGCAGTGGGCAGGGCTTAACGCACCCAAAAACCTGCAGCTCCAATCAGAGCCTCAAACTGCACATGTGCAGCAAAAAAAATAAATAAATAAAGCAGCTCCCCTGCTAGGTCACTCCTGGGCCAGATACAGCCTCCACCTAGCCCCCAAGGACATTGGAACCCGCCCAACATTAATGACCCCCTTACCCCCCACCCCCCCCCCAACCCCGGACCCACTTGCACATGGCCCCCATCACCCCCTGGCCCCAATGGTTGTCTGACACGACCCTCTCTCTCTCCCCTGCCCCCAATCATCATACGGCCACAAATTCATCCTCACCCATCAGCACACCTGCAAGTGCTGATTTGGCTTCCCCTCCATGGTAACAAGCAAACTGCATTTAACTTGTTGGAATGCTCGCCCAACCGCCTACAGTTGATCTGCCCTAACAGGGGGCAGCTCCATAAAAAACCCTAAGGATGGAGGGACAGGCAGGCAGCGCAGGAAGAAATGGCATCCAGAAAGGCTGCTCCCAGACTTTTGGAATCTGACCTGGCCAGGTTGCTGGAGGCAGTGGAGGCAGAACGGGACACCCTCTTCCCTGCAGTAGGACGTCGTCCAGAGAAGGGACGGAAAAACAGCCTGGGAGGCAGTGGCCGCATCTGTGAGTGCCATGGCACTGGCCAGGAGAACCGGCAAGCAGTGCCGCAAGAAAATAAGTGACCTCATCTGGGCAACAAGGGTGAGTGTTTAACCCCATCTAGCATCTTCCTCCAAATCAATCCCAGATCTCGCCCCCCACCCCGAGCACCCTGCATGCTTCCAGCCCCTGACCCCCAATCAGACCCCCCCCCCCCCCCGCCGAGTATCACAGCGCTTGACCTCTGAGGGCCACTCCCTGGTACACGACAGCAGTCATGCCATCAGATTTTTCATGGCTCCTTCTGTCTCCACAGGAGAAGAATGCCCATAATCATCAGGAGAAGATGAAAACAGGGGTTGGTGAGCCAGCCATACAAGTGGGAGAGGAGGACATCCGGACCATTAGCAACAGCATTGTCAGGCTAGAGTATAGAAGTGAGCACCTGTCAATCCTGCACCCAATGGAGAAATGTCAAGTAAGTTGCCTGCCTCCCAGATTCCTCTCCCTCCCTTGCACTTAACCTTGTCGCAGGAATGGACCCCGATGCAGCCGAGCCCTTTGACATCTCAGCCCCACTCCTGCTGTCATCCAGCCTCCCGCCAGCTCAGAAGACTCTTCGGAGGAAGCCAACCTCCAAGGGCGGCACCAGTTTCGCATCAGCTACCACCTCACAAATCACCATCCCAGAAACACACTCAGTGTGGGTGAAGTTAGTGGTGAGGCATCTGGGTCACTCTCTGGTGAGCATGACACATCTGCTGATGTACATCGGGTGGAGGAGGGAACATCCGAGGCCTCTGGCACGCAGGGGCCTGTTGGAGGTGAGGACACAGCTGGCCCCAGGCTACATGCTCAACCTCTGTGATTACTTCATCAGCTGCTGGAGATGCACAACAGAGCCAGGAAAAGCAGGAGAGGCTGACGGCAACAATGGACCAACTGTGAGGCTGTTGGGAGGAGTCCAAAAGCTTTCAGGTGGACCAGCTATTGCCTGTCTTGCGTGGTTCCCAGGCCAACATTGCAGGGGAGGCGTCCACAGTGGAGAGCCTGGGGCAGGGAATCCTCACTATGAGTGGCAGGGTCCAAGCAATAGCCGAGTCACTGCACACCACAGCGGAGTCCCAGAAGGCCGTGGCTGAGTCACAGCAGGCCACATGAAGGTCTCAACAGGCTTCTCGAGATTCTGTGGCCCATGGCTGAGAGGCTCCAGAGCTTGCAAGAAACCCAACGGAACAGTGCTGAGATAGTGGGCTATGGCAGCAACCCTTGAAAACGTAGCCCAGTTATAGAGGGTGCTTGCTGCTGCCATTGACCGGTGGCCTGACTCAGAAGGCCATCGCAGAGGGCTTAGCCGGCATGCCCAGTGGCCCTCCAGGACTAGCAGGGCCAGGTGACGCCGGAGCTCACTGCAGAAGGACCGGCGTCCCATTGAGTGACCTAGGGGCCCACAGGAACCACATGAGAGGAGGAAAGGTTGCAGCCCATGCCCTCCGGGGCCCATACCGGGGCAGGAGACAGCGGCTGTGGCTACACCTTCTGACATCCCCCTCTTGACAACAGGGCATCTCAGGGGCAGCAGATAAAGAGTGTGTCATGGAAATGTCCTAGACACCTGGAAGCCGGGGCAGGGACCTCAGAGTCTGGGCCCTCCAGAGGACGATTGCCAAGGGCATCACAGGCCACAGAGGATGGTAGACAGCTGGCCACCTCCAATGTACATCCTGGGGGGACACAGATGTCGTGGTAGGCCATGTGAAGTTAGGAAGTTGTGGCGGCACTAAGACTGCACAGACGAAGAGCAGCACTAGGTAGATAGAATAGTTATTCACTTTAAAGTCTCATGTTCACATGTTATTACTTATCGTTAAGACACTTTTATTGGCACCAATAAATGTCATTTCATCACCCACCTATGACTAATTTGTCTCATTTGTCTCCAACAGGAACATCCTTACTCCGGGGGAACCTGCATGCTGATGTTAGTGCTAACGCTCTGGCGCTGAGAAAATGAAGGGGCTCAAAGAAATCACTGGCTTCAGTGGTTGGCATGCATTGGCAGCAACTTACACCATTTGCCACGGCATCCCCAGAACCCACAAGAGTGTCCCTGCATTCCCTCACCCCACACGCCCCTTGGCCCTGCATGGGGGACCCAGACGTGGGCCCAGATGTCAGCGTGCATAGGGAGCACAGGTAGGAGTCAGACTACTTTGCACCAGGGCATCAGTCATCACCACCCTCCTGCCTGCCACAGAAACTCGCTGACACAGCTTACTCAGGCCCACCACTCTGGTGTTACAATGTTGCAGGAGACTGTAGGACTCCGGGGTTGGGATGAAACCAACATGTGGAAACACAGGCTCCTAGTGGCCAAACCGCATGTTGATCAGGGCCACCCTTGCTGCCGCCAGCCTTCCAGTGCCAGGGTGGTGTGGCTCTTCGTTGTCGTCGTCCTGCTCCTGCTGGGCTGTCTCCTCTCCAGCAACACCTGGCTAGTTGGCCTCCACGTCATCCTCCTCCTCCAAAACATCTCCTCGCTGCTGTGCCAGGTCATGTAGGACGCAGCACACCATTACAATGCATGACAATATCAGGGTGCTATACTGGAGGGCCCCTCCAGAGCGATCCAGGTACCTGAACTGCATTTTGAGGAGCCCCATGCATCACTCCATTATTTTACAAATGGCAATGTGGGCCTCATTATATCGGGTCTCCGCCTCAATCTTAGGCCTTTGCACAGACGTCATCAGCCAAGTCTGAAGCGGGTACCCCATGCCCCCACAAGTCATCCTTGCACCCTGGGCTCCTCCTCAAAGACCTCCAGGATATCCAAGCCCCTCAAGATGAAGCTGTCATGCATGTTGCCAGGGTGTCTGGCACAGACGTGCATAATGTTGAGCTGATGGTCACATTCCAACGGCACATTTATTGAATGGAAGCCCTTTCTATTCACAAATCCTGCTGGATTCTTGACCAGGGCCTTGAGGATAACATGAGTGCATTCTATAGTCCCCTGCACATTTGGCATCCCCGCGATGGCTGCGAATCCTGCAGCCCCAGTTTGCAGATGGGCCTGGTCCAGGTCAAATTTAAAATACTGGCCAGCCCGAGCATACAGGGCATCCATGACCTCCCTGACACATTTGTGAACAGATGTGTGAGAGATGACACAAAGGTCTCCACTGGTGGTCTAGAAGGAGCCAGTGGCATAAAAGTTTAAAGCGGCCATCAGTTTCACAGCCACCGGGAGTGAGTGCAACCCCACCCCCATGCAGTAGTGGCCACTGACAGTGCTGCTTTAAAAGCCCTGAGACTGCATCACTGTCAATTTTCAGCAAACCCCCACCTGCAAAAGTGCTTCCAGCTGCTTGCACTAGGACCATGAGTGATCCCTATGATTCAAGGTCAGTGCTCCAACCTGGGTCCGTGCTGAAAGTCCAAGGTTGGATCCCGCAAACAACAAGAGCTCCTGCCACCACCTCCCCCCCACACACTTGCAGCCCCCTGACCCGAAACGCAACATGGCCGCCACAAAATAGCCCCCTCTGAGCAGCACGGAGCAGTTTGAACGCAAGAGACTTACCTCCTCGCTCGCCCACACTAATGCAGCGCTAGACTCCAACTTATATAGAGGAGGTGCTTTTCAGACCGATCCAGTTGCGGTGATAGAGGTGGTAAAGGTAGGTGAGCTGGATGACTGAGCATGAAGGTCCGTTAATAACATTATGATGAATGCAAACACATGCAAATTGACACCTTGCATGGTTTGGGCGGGCTCTCGATCATGCAAATTTGTTACCATGGTCAAGTGGGAACCAGCACCAAAACGGGCACCATTCCCACTAGACGCTTCATGTTCGATTTTACGACATTTTTGCGCCCGACAACGTTGTAAATTCCCACTCTTTATCTCATCACTGCCTGCTTTCCCACCTATTTCAGTATCATCTGCAAATTTTGCTATGTTACACATTGTCCCTGCTTGCAGATCATTTGTATAGATTGTAAATAGTTGAGGTCAGAGAAGTGAGCTCTTCGGCACCCAATTAGCTGCAGTTCACTCCAGAGAAGAACCCATTTATCCTGGCCCTCTGCTTTCAGTCAGCCAATCCTCTATCCAAGCCATTACTCTACCCCCAACCTCCTGGTATCTAACCTTCTGGATCAGTCTTCTGGATCATATGCGACACTTTGTCAACTATCTTCTGGAAATCTAGATATACCACATCCACAGGATACCCATTATCCATCTTGCTGGTTACATCCTCAAAGAACTCCAGCATGTTCGTCAAGCAGCACTTGCTCTTCATAAAATTGTGCTGACACTGGTGAATTGAGTTTTATTTTTCCAAGTGTTCAGTTATCTCCTCCTTAATGAATGACTCCAGCAACTTACTCATGACAAACTAACTGGTCTATAGTTTCCCATGAGGTCAAACTAACTGGTCTATAGTTTCCCACTTTTTGCTTCTCTCCTTTTTTGAATAAGTGTGTCACATTAACATGTTACCAATCTACTGGTAGCTTTCCAGAATCCAGGCAATTTCACAACTAATTCCTCCATTATCTCTCCATCTCCTTCAATAAGCTAGGGTGCATGCCATCAGGCCCTTGGGATTAAAGGCAGAAAAAGTCACATCAGTTTACTTAATGCTTTCTCCCAAATTATAGTAATTTCACCAAGTTCCTTTGTAGCAATTGCTACAAAACAGAGACAAAATATTGGTTTAGTGCCTCTGCCATTTGAGTTTTCCATTATTACCTCACCATTATCGTGCTGTAAAGGGCCAACATTTACTTTCACTATTCTCTTCCTTTTTACATACCTTATAGAAGCTTTTGGTATCAGTTCATGTTAACTCTTATGATTTTGCTTTTAGTAACGCTTTGCTGACACTTAAAGTTCTCCCAATCCTCCAGAGTGCCACTAACGTTTACAGTTTGACATACCCTAGTTTTCGCCTTTATTATCCTCGACTTTCTTGTTAAGCCACGGATGATTTTCACCTTTTTACAATTCCTCTTCCTCTCAGGAATATTCTTTAATTGAGAGGTATTTAGTATTTCACTCAACATTTGCTAATGTTCTTCAAGGGCCTGTTTTGTGCTGTAGTTTTTCTATGTTTCAACTGTCTTGCCCTTTAATATTTTTGCCCAGTCCACCAGGCCCAACTACTTCCTTAGGTCTGTATAATTACCTTTGCCCAACACAAACTCTTTCAATCATAATTTGAAACTCTAGGATGCTGTGATCACTCCTTCCAAGAGGATCCTTAACTACAAGACCACTTATCAACCCTTCCTCATTGCAAATAATACCAAATCTAAAGTAGCCAGTTCTCTAGTTGGCTCCATGACATTTTTCTCTAAGAAACAATCCCTCATACACTCTATGAACCTTTCCTTGAGGCTACTCTTGTCAAGTTGATTAATTCAGTCAATGTGCATGTTAAAATCACCCATAACTATTTTTGTGCCCTTCTCATAGGCCCTCATTATTTCCTGGTTTATATTATGCCCTACTTTGGAAGTACTACTTGGGGGCCTGCAAGTTCTTCCCTTGCTTTTTCTTTCCACCCAGACTGATTCCAGCATTTTGGCCTCCAGTGCCAATATCATTTCTTAACACTGCCTTGATGACATCCTTAACCAAATAATGCAACTCCACCCCGTACTCCTTCTCGTCTATCCTTTCGGAATACTGAGTACCCTTGGACATTTAACGCCTAGTCCTGATCCTCTTGTAACCACTTTTCAGTAATCCCCACCAGGTCATACCCATTTGTCTCTATTTGTGCCATCAGCGCATCAACTTTATTCCGAATACTGCATGCATTTAAGTACAAGGTTCTTAAATAAGTCCTATTGATTTCTCTCTCTCTTCCAATATTTTCTTGTGTACTATGCTTTTCTCACACTCCATCCTTCTTTATTAATCCTTAATAACACTGAGCCTCATCTGTCATTTACTCCAACTTTCAACTCACCTTTTGATCTTTCCTTCCCTCACCATGATCGTTGATTGGTTCTGCCTGTTTATGCTATTAACCTCTGCCTCCTGCTCACACGCTGACCTGCTGCTTTGATTCTCATGCCACTGCCTTGTTAGTTTAAATCCACCAAGTTGCACTAGCAAACCTCCCTGCCAGGATGTTGGTGCCCCGCCAGTTAAGATGCAACCCGTCCTTTTTGTACAGGTCCCACCTGCCTTGAAAGAGATCCCAATGATCCAAAAATCTGGAACCCTCCCCCTACACCAGCTTTTCAGCCATGTATTAAGCTGTACTATTTTCCTATTCCTTGTCTGAGTACTACGTGGCACAGGAATAATCCCTCGAGGTCCTGTTTTTCAATTTATGGCCTAGCTCCCTGAACTCTCCTTGCAGGATCCCATCACTCTTGCTGCTTGTGTCATTGGTACCAATGTGTCCATGACCTCTGGCCATTCACCCTCCTCCTTCAGTATGCCCTGAGACATCCTTGACCTTGGCACGAGGGAGGCAACACACCATCGTGGAGTCTCATTTGCAGCCACAGAAAGGGCCCATCTGTGCCCCTAACTATCCCGACTACCGCTGCTTGCCTGCACTTTGACCTGCTCTGCTGTACAACAGAGCCAGTTGTAGTCCCACTGCTCTGGCTACTGCCATCATTATCACCTGTTAGGCCATTCCCCTGAACAGTACCGAACACAGTAAACCTGTTCGAGAGGGAGACAGCCACAGGGGACTGCTGCACTGACTGCCTGCCCTTTGTGACCATCACGCCTCAATCTTGGTTGTGGCCACCTCTCTGAAACTCCTGTCTATGACCCTTTCAACCTCCTGCATGTTCCTAAATATACATCATTTTTTATCCCCGATTAGAATATAAGAACTAGGAGCAGGAGGAGGCCATCTGACCCCTCGAGCCCACTCTGCCATTCAATAAGATCATGGCTGATCTTTTCGTGGACTTAGCTCCACTTACCCGTCCGCTCACCATAACCCTTCATTCTTTTACTGTTCAAAAATTTACCTCAAGGTTCAATGAGGTAGCCTCAACTGCTTCACTAGGCAGGGAATTCCACAGATTCACAACCCTTTGGGTGACGAAGTTCCTCCTCAACTCAGTCCTAAAGCTGCTCCCCCTTATTTTGAGGCCATACTCCCTAGTTCTAGTTTTACCTGCCACTGTAAACAACTTCCCTGCTTCTATCTTATCTATTCCCTTCATAATTTTATATGTCTCTATAAGATCTCCCCTTATTCTCCTGAATTCCAATAAGTATAGCCCCAGTCTACTCAGTCTCTCCTCATACGCCAACACTCTCAACTCCAGAATTAACCGAGTGAATCTTCTCTGCACCTCCTCCAGTGCCAGTATATCCTTTCTCAAGTAAGGAGACCACAACTGTAGACAGTACTCCAGGTGTAGCCTCACCAACACCTTATACAGCTACAACATAACCTTGTTGTTTTTAAACTCCATCCCTCTAGCAATGAAGGACAAAATTCCATTTGCCTTCTTAGTTACCTGCTGCACCTGCAAACCAACTTCTTGTGATTCATGCACGAGGATATCCAGGTCCCTCTGCACAGCAGCATGCTGCAATTTTTTACCATTTAAATAATAGTCCATTTTGCTGTTATTCCTACCAAAATGGATGACCTCACATTTACCAACATTGTAATCCATCTGTCAGACCCTTGCCCACTCACTTAGACTATGTTCCTTTGCAGATTTTCAGCGTCTTCTGCACACTTCGCTCTTCCACCCATCTTGGTGTCATCTGCAAATTTTGACGCACTACACTTGGTCCCCAACTCCAAATCATCTCTGTAAATCGTAAACAATTGCGGTCCCAACACTGATCCTTGAGGCACGCCACTAGTCACTACAACCAGAAAAACACCCATTATCTCCACTCTTTGCTTTCTGTTAGTTAACCAATCCTCTACCCATGCTAATACATTACCTGTAATACCGTGCACCTTTATTTTATGCAGCAGCCTTTGGTGCGGCACTTTGTCAAATGCGTTCTGGAAATCCAGATACACCACATCCACAGGTTCCCCATTGTCCACCGCACATTTAATGTTGTCAAAGAATTCCACCGAATTAGTCAAACATGACCTGTCCTTCATGAACTCATGTTGCGTCTTCCCAATGGGACAATTTATATCCAGATGTCTCGCTATTTCTTCCTTGATGATAGATTCAAGCATTTTCCCTACTACAGAAGTTAAGCTTACAGGCCTATAGTTACCCGCCTTTTGTCTACCTCCTTTTTTAAACAATGGCATCATATTTGCTGTTTACCAATCTACGGGAACCACCCCAGAGTCCAGCGAATTTTGGTAAATTACACTAGTGCATTTGCTATTTCCCCCACCATCTCTTTTAGTACCCTGGGATGCATTCCATCAGGGACAGGAGACTTGTCTTGCCTTTAGCCCCATTAGTTTGCCCAACACTACCTCTTTAGTCATAATGATAGTTTCTAGGTCCTCGCCTGCCATAGGCTCCTCATATTTCAGGCTTCCATAATTCTAGCCATACAGCTCAGAAATGAAGGATTCAATGGACTCTCCTGGTTGCCAGATACATTAACTAAATTGAGCCCTTTCAAGGATTTTTGTTACAGAGGTTAAAATAATTTCATCAAATTTTGCAAATAATTCATTGACTCCGTTTCTAGCTATTATAGCATCGACAATCAGGCCTACTGGGTAAAACAGCAATGTATTTTCTTCTTTAGCCTCTGTTTTTTTTGTCCAGACCTCAAGCAATCTCAATTTTGCGATTAATTTGGGCTTGGATGAGACCAAATTGACCTGGAAGAGTGGATTGCTGATCCATGGTTAAAATTTTTAAATTGCAGATTCAGCTTAGAGGTTTCTGAAATTCTGGTATGAAGTGCTTGTTACCTGTCTGGATTAGAAGAATGACTACAAGCTGAATGAGACTGACCATGGCACCATTGTGAAGGATGTAATTCAAGCTGGGGAAACAAAGAGGAATGTGATAAATGTCAGGGAACTGTACAGTCAGGGGGATAGATACTAACTCTGAAGTTGAAAGCACAAGTTGTGACGGCTCTGTTGCTTGCCCGATACCAGGGTTAAAGACATCTGCTCTGGACTAGAGTAGAACTTACAGCTGGAGGGGGAGAATCCAGTGGTCGTGGTCCATGTAGGTACAAACTAGATAGATAGGAGCAGGAAAGAGGAGTATGAGCAATTCAGGGCTGAATTAAAGAGCAGGAATTCAAGGGTAGAGAGCTCTAAATTAAATAGTGGGGGAAAGGGATCATTTGAGTCAAATAAGATAAGAGAAACAACAAAGTCACTGGGTAGGGCAGCAACTTGGGTAGAGTTCCAGTGTTTGGCAGGAAGGGACAGAACACACAATCTTAGGAATGTACCAGCAGATGAAGCCAAAAATGGTAAGAGAGTTTAAGATCCTATATCTGAATGCACGTAGCATTTATAACAAAACAGATAGAGGTAAATATGGGAGATCTGATAGGCATGGTTGAAAAGTGACTAAGGCTGCAACCTGATTGTTGAAAGATGTTTGACATATCAGAACAACAGGAAACTAGAAGTGGCGAGGTAGCTATATTTATTAAGGGTGGCATTAATTCTGTACTGAGAGAAAACCTTAGTTTGAAAGACCAAGCTGTTGAATCAATTTGGATAGAGATAGCAAATAGTAATGATAAGAGATCACAAGTGGGGGGAGTAGTTTACAGGCCTAACTATAGTTATACCGTAGGACAGAGCATACAGGAAGATATTAATGGGGTGCTTAAGAAAGGCACCGGGATAATCATGGAAGATTTTACATGTAGATTGGGGAAATCAGATTGACAAAGAAAATTAGTTCATAATGTTTTAGGGATAACTTCTTAGAGCAATACATTATAGAGCCAACCAGGGAGCAGGTTATCCTACGCTTTGTAATGTGTAATGAAATACGACTGATCAATAATCCTGAAGCAGTCCATGTCCAAATGCAACAAGACTTAGAGAATATCCAGGCTTGGGGAAATGAATAGATTTAGTAAACGTTGGAGTAACAGCACATGCGCGTCAAATACTTACACCCAGTGACCCTTACACATCCTCAAGGACCCGAGATGAGCAAGAAATCTCCAGCAAGACCTTGGTTATTTACTGCTAGAGGGACATTGAATGCTATATTAGGGGGTCTCTAAGGCATAGCTCTTCCTACATGCTTGAATAAACAAACGCAATCTGTACCTGACTCTCCAAACGTACCTGTACTTTATAGAAGTGCACCACAACAGGGTGACAAGTGGCAAGTAACAAGTGCCTGACAATGACCATCTCCAACAAGAGAGAATCTAACCATTGTCCCTTGACATTCAATGGCATTATCATTGCTGAATCTCCCACTCAACATCCTAGGGATTACCACTGACCAGAAACTGAACTGGACTCGCCATATAAATACTATGGCTACAAGAAAATGTCAGAGGTTAGGAATCTTGAAGCGAGTAACTCACCTCCTGACTCTCTAAATCTTGTCCACCATCTACAAGGCACAAGTCAGAAGTGTGATAGAAAACGCTCCACTTGCCTGGGTAAGTGCAGCTCCAACAACACTCAAGATGGTTGAAACCACCCAGGACAAAAGAGCCCACTTAATTGGCAAATCCTACACAAACATTTATTCCTTTTACCACAGATGCACAGTAGGAACAGTGTGCACCATCTACACGATGCACTGCAGGAACTCACCAAGGCTCTCAAGACAGCACCCTCCAAACACACAACATTACCATCTAGAAGGACAAGGACAGCAGAGGCATGGGAACACAACACCAAGAAGTTCCCTTCCAAGGTTCAGAGGAGATTTGTTAGAGGCATCAAAAATCATGAGGGGTTTGGACAAAGTAGCTAGGGAGTAATTGTTCCCACTTATGAAAGAATCTAGAATAGGAGAACACAGATTGAAAACAATTAGTAAAACAAAAACAAATTGATACGAGGAACTTTTTTGTGCAGTGAGTGTTTAGGATTTTGAATACACTGCCTGTGTGTGGTGAAGACAGCTTCAATTGAAACATTCAAAAGGAAAGAGACTGTTATTTGAAAAGATAGAATGTGAAAGGTTATGGAAAGAAGGCAGGGAATGGTATCAAGTGAGATGTTCATTCAAAGAGCTGGTGCAGGCACAACAGGCCAAATAGCTTTTTTCTGCTTCGTAACAATTCCATGATTCTGCACACTAAAGAAAACAAACATAATTCAAAATGGAAGAGAGAAATTCAGATGCAAGAAAAAAAAAATCACAAATCCTACAGGGGGACAATAAAGAAATACAAGAAAATGTGAAGAATGGTTAAAAATGAATTAGTTGATAGAGGGCAGTAGAGATGAACATAGCAGAGAAGCACAGCAAGATAATGATACTTTTTCAGTATCATAGAACAGTAAAAGTGTGTTTAAGATGGAAACTAGATCTTTAAAGGAAAAAAGCAGTGAATGCCAAGAGGAGACAGATTATTCTGGAAAAACTCAGCAGGTCTGGCAGCATCTGTGCAGAGAGAAGCACAGTTAACGTTGAGTCCATGTGACTTTTCTACAGAACAGCAGGAAAGGAAAACGCTAGATGCACCAACAGCATGAAACTGGGTGCCAAATCTGGACATGACAAAAACACACAAACAAATATTTTGCATCCATCTTCACTGTGGAAGACACAAAAAGCATAGTAAAAAGTGATGAATCAGAGATTGAATGACAGGAAGGAACTTAAATTGTAACAATACTGTGCCTTTAAGAAATGTATTTTGTCATGTTTTTTGTGCAGGATCTATTGTAGCCATTTGTTTTATCAGTACTGTTTTGACTGCAACCAGCAGCCTCTAGTTGTTACTGCAGCAGCATAATTGATCTTCATTGTTACAATGTTTGTTTTAGTCTGGACTAATGCAAGCTTTGAGTTTTCCCCTGGGGTTTTGCAGACTAGGACTTGATTGGGGTCATTGACAGTAATATCAGGTGACTGGGTGGAGCTAGGATTGTACAGAGATCTCGAGCTCAGATGCTGTTTGGAGTTGTTAGACAACAGTGCCTCTCTTTTCCTCTCTGAAGTCTGGAGACCGGGACCTGCCAGAGACTAGGTTTATTCCTCTGAATTTCTGCTGTTTCAGGATATATCTTTCTCACAGTCTGCTGTGTGAGAGTCAGAAGAAAGAGGTCTGTCAGTATTTCTGTCCAGAGTTATCATAGAATTCCTACACTACAGAAGGAGGCCTTTCAGCCCATCAAGTCTGTACCACAATTCCACCCAGATTCTATTCCCGCAACCCCACGCATTTACCCTGCTAATCACCCTGACACTAGGGTCAATTTAGCATGGCCAATCAACCTAACCCGCACATCTTTGGACTGTGGGAAGAAACTGGAGCATCCGGAGGAAACCCACGCGGGCAGGGGGGGGGGGGGGGGGGGGGAATGTGCAAACTCCACACAGACAGTGACCAGAGGCTGGAATTGAACCTGGGAGCTGGCATTGTGAGGCAGCAGTGCTAACCACTGTGCCACCCGAAAATCAAAGTGGAGAATGTAGGCATCAATCCCACTACTTCTCATATGCAAAGCAAGCACCCTACCATTTGAGCTAGGTGTTAACAGGCTGGAAATTTAGCATCCATGTAAACATATCTACCTTGGTGCTAACTGGTTCTGAAGAAGGGATTTACGTCAATGGGGATATTGCTAAATTGGAAGAAGAGATGGAAGGCTATTAAGAATTATATTTTGTCATGTTTAAGTATTTTAATTGGTAAAAGTTAGGCTAATTTTGTTATGTTCTGTGGTTTTAAATAAAGTTTGTTTTGATAAAAGCTTCCTCATGGGTCAATTGAATCATACCTGGAGCAGAACACCTTACGCTCACTCTAATGCTGAAATTAAAAGGAAAAGTTGAGGTCTAGGCTAACTTCATAATATACCTTGGATTTTCTGATTTGGTCCCTAACATAATTAACACCACTCAAAGAAAAATGCTGAAGAAAGTTAATGAGACCAAAAGCCGACAGACCTCCTGGACCTGATGGCCTACATTCTACTTCTAAAAAAGACAGCTGCTTAGATATCGTTTGCATTGTTTATGATTTTCCAAAACTTCCTATATTTTAAAATGGTCCCATTATATTGGAAGCTAGCCATCATATGTTTGCTATTCAAGAAAGGAACAAAAAAAGCAGCAGCTACAACGCAGTTAGCCTGACAGTCGTAATAAAAGTGTTGGAATCTACTATTAAGGAGGTGTTAACAAAGCACTTAAAAGATCAGAATATGACTAGCCTGAAAGGAAAATTATGTCTAACAAATTGATCTTCTTTTAGGATATAACGAACAAGGTAGATAAAGGAGAACTGTCCGATGTAGTACGCAAGATACCATACTTACACAGATAAGGGCTCATGGAGTTGAGTGAAATAAAAGATAGGTAATTTGTTAAAGATAGAAAGCAGATAGTAGGAATACATGGGACATTTTCAAGTTGATAGGTTGTAATACAGGTACTGGACCCATATCCAGGAAGTTGGGGGCCAGACACGTATCGACTATGGGGATTTGGAAGTGGTAGATGTTATTGGGGATAGGATAACTTAAAGCTGGGCTAATTTCCCTACCAAACTGGACCCAGCCAGGATGGGGAAAGGATGAAGTCAGACCAGGCTAACCTCCACCGTTAATCTTTGACCCAGAGCAGGGCATCAGCATGCCTTGACACATATGATGAAGAGCAATGTAATGCCTGATGGGGATTGTAGTTGCCAGGGAAGGACTTGGTTTTCAAACCCTTCTAGATTTTGGATAAGGGGTCCGGGATCTGTAGTGTAGGTGCAAAGGTTAGTGCTGGGTGCTGGACTATTTTCAAACAGTTAAAGCAGCTTTCAATTCCACTAACCAGAAATGCTTTTTTTTGCAGCAGCAATTCTTTATATTGCTTACTGCTGATATAACTTTCCACATTCTTTTGTCTTCCATTTCCTTGCTTGTATTATTTTCCCAAGAGGAAAACCATTAATGGTATCAAGGTCATTTCCTTGAGACTTTTTCAAGAGGGTATTATAATACTCCACTGCACATATCCAGACATCTGAAGTGCAAATTGAGCATAGTAACAAAGTGCTTTAACAGCAGTAGATTTTACCCTGTCACATGTTTTCTTTGCTTGGGTCCGGAGAAGCTACGCAGTTATCAACAGCCAACTCTGAAGCATTAACCGCGCAACCCACAGGATATAATGGGCAGACAGATGCGTTTGGACTCGAAAATAGGTGAAATCATGCAACAACAATAATCTCTCTCAATGTCAGTATGTAGTGGAGGACATGCCCGTCTACATCAACGGTAATGAAATGCAAACGGTCGAGATCTTCAAGTTTCTAGGCGTCCAGATCAACAACAACCTGTCCTGGTCCCTCCACGCTGACGCTATAATTAAGAAGCCCACCAACGCCATTACTTTCTCAGGAGGATATGGAAATTCAGCATGTCTGCTATGACTCTCACCAATTTTTACAAACGCACCATAGCAAGCATCCTTTCTGGATGTATTACAGCTTGGTATGGCTTCTGCTCTGAACAAGACCACAAGAAACTACAAAAGGGTTGTGAACGTAGCCCAGTCCATCAGGCAAACCAGCCCCCCCATCCATTGACTCCATCTATACTTTCCGCTGCCTCCGAAAAGCAGCCAGCAAAATCAAGGACTCCACGTACCCTACACATACTCTCTTCCACCTTTTCATCAGGAAAAAGTTACACAAGTCTGAGATCACGTACCAACTGACTCAAGAACAGCTTCTTCCCTGCTGTCATCAGACTTTTGAATGGAACTACTCTTGCTCTACACTCTAGCTGTGACTGTAACACTATATTCTGCACCCTTTCCTTTCTTTCTCCCCTGTGTACTCTATGGATGGTATGTTTTGTCTGTATAGGGCGCAAGATTCACTGCATCCCAATACATGTGACAATAATAAATCAAACCAAAATAAAATCAAAATGGGGCACACTAGACAGTCTCAAAGTAAGTTGTAGCAGCTCAATAGAAAAAAAATAGTAACATATCTTAATACGTTGATGTTGCCTATTGCTGTTTATTCAGGGCGTGGAATCCTTTTCTGTTTATGCTGAAGGCTGTGCCAATATAGGTAGTCATGATGTGGAGATGCCGGCGTTGGACTGGGGTAAACACAGTAAGAAGTTTAACAACACCAGGTTAAAGTCCAACAGGTTTATTTGGTAGCAAAAGCCACACAAGCTTTCGGAGCTCCAAGCCCCTTCTTCAGGTGAGTGGGAATTCTGTTCACAAACAGGGCATATAAAGACACAAACTCAATTTACATGAATAATGGTTGGGGAGCTCCTGTTGGGGAGCACTTCAGCGGTCACGGGCATTCGGCCTCTGATATTCGGGTAAGCGTTCTCCAAGGCGGCCTTCGCGACACACGACGGCGCAGAGTCGCTGAGCAGAAACTGATAGCCAAGTTCCGCACACACGAGGACGGCCTCAACCGGGATATTGGGTTCATGTCACACTATTTGTAACCCCCACAGTTGCCTGGACCTGCAGAGTTTCACTGGCTGTCTTGTCTGGAGACAATACACATCTTTTTAGCCTGTCTTGATGCTCTCTCCACTCATGTTGTTTTGTTTCTTAAAGACTTGATTAGTTGTAAGTATTCGCATTCCAACCATTATTCATGTAAATTGAGTTTGTGTCTTTATATGCCCTGTTTGTGAACAGAATTCCCACTCACCTGAAGAAGGGGCTTGGAGCTCCGAAAGCTTGTGTGGCTTTTGCTACCAAATAAACCTGTTGGACTTTAACCTGGTGTTGTTAAACTTCTTTCAATATAGGTACTCAGAGCCATGTGAGGACGATGTTGATTTCCAAGAAGTGTGAGTAAACAACGTTTCTGCAACTTTCTGCTCGGCTAACTAAGTATTGGATATACCTCCCTAAAGAAGCTCAAATCATCAAAACTGACTGCAGTGGTCAATTTGATAGTTATTGGCGTAGGGTACTGGTGTTTCAGGGCGGCACGGTAGCACTGCTGCTTCACAGCTCCAGGGACCTGGGTTCGATTCCCGGCTTGGGTCACTGTCTGTGTGGAGTTTGCACATTCTCCTCGTGTCTGCGTGGGTTTCCTCCAGGTGCTCCGGTTTCCTCCCACAGTCCAAATATGTGCGGGTTAGGTTCATTGGCCATGCTAAAAAATTGCCCCTTAGTGTCCTGGGATGCGTAGATTCGAGGGATTAGCGGGTAGAATATGTCGGGATATAGGGGTAGGGCCTGGGTGGGATTGTGGTCGGTGCAGACTCGATGGGCCGAATGGCCTCTTTCTGTACTGTAGGGTTTCTATGATTCTTTCTATGATTTCTATGATTCAGAGATCTTCTTCAAATATGTTGCACGCTGAAATCAAAATCTCCTGATCTCTATTCAGTTATAAAGATCAACTGGTTTGTAAGAGCAGGGAGGGGAGTAACCCCGAGTGGGATGCAGATGCCTTTTGTGCAGCAAAACCCGCATATTTTTCCTCTGCTGCTCTTCTTCCTCCTCCATGGCTATCAAGTGTAAACAAATCCCTGGTGGGGTGCCATAACACAAACACAGAGCACAGGTATGCAGCTATACAGCAGAACTCAAACTTTCAGTAAGCTGCAATAATCAGAGAACAACAAAAAAAACCTGTGGCATTGTTCCATCATTTATACCATCCACTCGTATGATGGCCAATCAATGCTACTTTTCATCACAACATAGAAGTCACTTGTAAATATAATAGTGCCAGTTATTTAAGCTCGTTCAGTAAATTCTTTGCATCTTAATTACAATTACCTTATTTACTTAATCCTCATTATTCACTGCTTTAAAAACTCAACTGATTTCAGGCAATTTAATGTGTTTATTAAATAATTTTCATTTTGTAGTGGTAACTCCTACATTGAATAGTTGAACACCTAGTTGCAAGTACAGTCAGACTGTTTGCATTGGAAGTGTGGTGAAACAGTAGGTGTTATACAGCTTTAGTTTAAACACCTTTCAAGCATTTAGCGAGACAAACAAGGACAGCAATTCAACAATTTCTTGATCCAACTCCAAGGGAGAACAGCGACTCCAAGGGGGAACAGCGACTCCAATTAACTGAAAATAGATACCACCGAATTTAGGAAAACATTGGCCAAGAAATATCTGCGATGTGGAATCTATCTTCTTCTCTGAAGCATCCAGGAGCTTCTCTGTCATCCAGCCAATGAATTGATCAGAAACTGCAATTACATTGTTCGATTAGGCCAATCAAATACAGCCAGAATAGTGGCATTGGTCACTCCAGATCCCATCATATTTATGCCCCTTAAGTGCATATTGTTTAATTCCAATGCCCAGATAAGGAACACTGGCTCCAAATGTCTGTGAAGAACTCTTCCCTGTCAAGGACAAGCTGTTAAATCTGACACCTTGTGTCCTCTGACAAATTTCAGGCCACTGGCCACAAGAAATCCCAGCATGCTCAACTCAGCCAGAAAAACCATTTTAAAACCACTATTGCCATTATTGTTGTTAAATTATTGTTGCAGGCGTTCTTTCTCCATCCACATAGGTGAGTGACAGCATTGCATGCATTTATTCAGCTTACTCAAATCAAAACATGTAACAAGCTAGGCATTACTCAGACTGGATATTATTGTCCATTTTTCTACCGTCAACAAAAAAAACTGTGTCTTTCCATAGAGCATTGATTAATAAATGAAGGGAAAAGGTTTGTAGGGCTAGAGAAAAGGCAAGAGAACAACCAACTGCGATGATTCTGTAGAACACTGGTACTTGCATAATGAGTTGAATAGCCTCCTTCTATAATGCAACCATTCTACAATTTCTAAGTGAAAAGGTAGCACTGAACCGAAAAGTCACACCAGCCATTTAAAATTCTGAGAACAATCTAGGTTTCTTTTAAGCCATCCAACGTTTTAATGGTCAAATCCTAACATTGGCTCTTCCAGAGTAGCAACAACACTTTGTAAGTCATGCACTGTGAGTGACAATGTGAACTCACAAACATCTTTAGCTCAGATCCAGGGAATCAAACACCTGTTTTATAAAATCTAACCAGGCCAACTTGAAGGTTTGAGTTCTGCTGCATACCTTGGTTACGAGAGCAGGTCAGAAGTTGGGTATTCTGCAGCAAATAACTCACCTTCTGACTCCACAAAGCATGTACATCATGTATAAGTCAGGAAAGTTGCGGAATAGTCTCGCCTTTCGAGGTCTACTGTTGCTCAGAAAACATTCAAGAAGCTTGACACCATCAAGAGCAAAGCATTCCACTAATGGAAACCCTATCCACCTTAACCATTCATTCACTTCATCACTGGTGCAGAGGCAGTAGTGTACCATATACAAGATTCACTGCAGCAACTCACCAAGGCTCTTTCAACAGCACCTTCCAAACCCACGAGCTCTGCCATCTTGAAGGACAAGGGAAGCAGATGCATGGGAACAGCACTCTACCTGCAAGCTACATATCAACACTAGGTAAATTGCTCCTTCAGATAGCTAACGCAAACCAAGTGGCTACCTTCTGTGCTGTAATAATTCTGTGGCTTAGAACTATATCGCTGTTCCCTCAGTGTCACTGGGTCAAAATCCTGGAACTCCCTCCCCAACAGCACTTTAAGTATATCTACACCACATGTACAGAAATAGTTTAAGGCAGCAGCTCACCACCAGCTTCTCTAGGTCAATTAGGAATAGGCAATAAGTGCCAGCAATGCCCATAGAAAAAAAAAAGTACAGGCAATCCTTATGTCATTAAACAAATTGATTAATAGCAATGGCAATTGTGATTCATGGCAAGGCAAAATCATTATGCCGTGTTCAATGAAAAACTGAAATAATGCCAAAATGGACAGGAAGGCAACTATGAATCTCCCCAAACAATTTCCTGCCTGCTCAAGGGAAGATGAAAAATCTGTTTGTAGGTTTTCTGAAAGGCCTCGACAATTAATAAACAGTACTTTTAAATTTATTCATTCACAGGATGTGGGTGTCGCCGGCTATGACAGTATTTGTTAGCCATTTAGGATTATTGCCCTGGAGAAGGTGATGCTGAGCTGCCTCCTTGAGCTGCTGCAGTCCATGTGATATGGGTGCAAGCACAGTCTTGTTAAGAAGGGTGTTCCAGTATTTTCACCCAGTGACAATGAAGCAACAGTGGTTTTGTTCTAATTAAGAATGCTATGTGGCTTGGAGTGAAATTGTAGGTGGCGATGTTGCATGCATCTGCTGCCTTATCCTTCTATGTGGTGGAGGTCGCAGGTTTAAAAGGCTACTGCCACAGGAGCCCGGCTGCAGTGCATAGTGTAGATGGGAGACACTGCTGCCACTTTGTATCGGTCATGGAGGACGCGAATGTTTAAGTGATGGAAGGGGTGCCAATTAAACAGGTTGCTTTGTCTTGGATTGCATCAAGCTTCTGGAGTGTTGTGGGAACAGCAGTCATCCAGGGAAGTGGAGTGTATTCCATCAAACTCTCAAATTGTGCCTTGGAGATGGTGGTCAGGTTTTGGGTAGTCGAGAGGTGAGTTACTCATCACAGAAATTACAATCTCTGGGCTGCCCTTGTAACCACATAATTTATAAGGCTGGTCCAGTCCAGTTTCTGGTCAATAGTAACCCCCAGGATGTCGATAGTGGGAAATTCAGTGATGGTAATGCTGCTAAATATCAAAGGGAGTTGGATAGATTCTCTCGGAGAATCTACATATGGACACGACTGCTTCAGTATCTGAGCAGTGCTGAACATTGTGCAATTGTTAGTAAACATCCCCATTTCTTAGCTTAGGATGGAGGGAAGGTAATTGATGAAGCAGCTGAAGATGGTTGGGCCAACGACACTACGCTGAGAACTCCTGTGATGTCCTGGAACAGAGATGATTAATCGCCGACAACGACAACCACCTTTTGTGCGAGGTATGACCCTAACCAGCAGAAAGTTTTCCCCAATAGCCATTGACTTCAGTTTTGCTAGGGCTCCTTGATCCCATGCTCAAAAAGCAACCTTGATGTCAAAGGCAGTCACTTGCGCCTCACCTCTGGAGTTCAGCTCTTTTATCCATGTTTGGACCAAGACTGCGATGAGGCTAGGAGCTGAATGGTCCTGGCAGAACCCTAACTGAGCATCAGTGAGTAGGTTATTGCTGAGTGTGTCACTTGATAGCACTGTCAATGATCCCTTTCACCTTGCTGGTGATTGAGGGTAGACTGATGAGGCAATAATTGTCTGGGATGGATTTGCCCTGCTTTTTGGGGACAGGACATACCTGGGCAATTTTCTAAATTGCATGGTAGATGCCAACATTGTAGCTGGACTAGAACAGTCTGGCAAGGGTTGTGGCTAGTTTTGAACCACAAGTCTTCAGTGCTATTGCCAGAATGTTGTCAGGGCCCATTGCCTCTGCAGCATCCAGTGCTCTGTCATTTAATATGATCATGGCAGATCTGATAGTAACCTCAAAGTTGCATCCCACCTACTCCCTTGCTCAAGACTCTATCTACTTCTGCCTTAAAAATATTTAAAGACTCAGCACTTCTACCACCTTTTCAGGAAGCTTTTGATGTAAAATACTTGTTTAGTTCATCTGCCATCTCCTTGTTTTCCAATGTCAATTCTCCAGATTAATTTCTACAGAAGCAATGCTCACTTTGGTAACTCTTTAAACTATTTATAAAAACTCTTATCTATTTCTACGTTTTGGGCTAGCTTTCTCTGGTACTCTAATTTTTCCCTCTTTATTAACATTTTAGTCATCCTTTACTTATGTTCCTTATATTCTATCCTATCTTCTGAGCTGCACAATTTTAAGCTTCTCCTTTAAATTTATAATATTTAACCAGTCTAATCAACCATGGGTGGAGATTTTTCCTTGCTCTTTGGAATATATCTATTCTATGTATTCTGAAATATTCCCTTAAGTGTTTGCCACCGCATCTCTATTGAACGTAATTTACCAATTCAACAGGTCTAGTTGGCTCCAGAACATGTTGTTCTGAAAAACTATCCCAAACACATTTAATGAACTCCTTGGTATCGCATGAATTGAATCAAATTGGCTAAAGACTGGCAACTACGATGCTGGGAACCTCACAAGGAGCAGAGATGGATCATCCACTCAGCATTTCTGGTAGAAAATGTTTGCAAAGACTTTAGCCATGTCTTGTGCACTGATATCCTGGGCTCCTCCATCGTTGAGAAGGGTGTTATTTGTGCAGTATCCAACTCTTTAGTTACTTAATTACTGGCCATCATTCATGACTGGTTGTGATAGGACTGCAGAGCTTAATTCGGATCGATTGGTTGTGGAATCACTTAGCTCTGTTTATCAATGCTCATCCCGCTGTTTGGCATGCATGTAATCCTATGTTGCAGTTTCACCAGGTTAACAACTCATTTTTAGATATGCCTCATGCTGCTGCTGGCATATCCTCCTGCACTTCATAGAACTAGGGATGAACCACCAGCACATTTGTAATGAGAGTGGGAAATGTTGTGAGGCCATGAGTTTACAAATTGTGGTTGCGTACAATTCTGCTGCTGTTGATAGCCCACAGCATCTCATGGGTGCCCAGTTTCATTTTGTTGGATCTGTACAAAATCCCATTTAGCACAGCACAACGGACGGTATTCTCAATATGTCTCCACAAGTACAATGCGCTGGGCATTCCTTCCAATAGACTTAAGAACAGATTCATCAGCTACAAGTAGATTGGCAAAGATAAGTCAAGTATATTTAAAGTAAAGTTTATTTATTAGTCATAAGTAGGCTTACATTAACACCGCAATGAAGTTACCATGAAAATCCCCTAGTCGCCACACTCTGGTGCCTGTTCGGATACACTGAAGGAGAATTTAGCATGGCCAATTCACCTAACCTGCACATCTTTGGACTGTGGGAGGAAACCGGAGCACCCGGAGGAAACCCACACAGACACGGGGAGAATGTGCAAACTCCACGCAGACAGTGACCCAAGCCGGGAATCGAACCCGGTCCGACACTGTGAGGCAGCAATGCTAACCACTGTGCCACCAAATAGGTTTTTTTTTCTCTTATTGGTTCCACAACACTTACCACAGCTACAGTCTAGCAGCTATGCCCTATAGGCTACCGCCAGCTTGGTCAGTCGTAGTTCTGCCATGCCAGTTTTGGTGATGGACACTGAAGCCCCAACCCAGAGTGCATTTAATGACCCTGCTACCTTCAGTATTTCTTCCAATTTGTGTTCAACATGGTAAAGTACTAATTCATCAGCGCTCCTGATTTTGATACAAACTCCCAGCTGTTAGTGAGGAGGACTTTGCAGGTCCAACAGAATTATTGGTTTACTGTTATCTTTTCTAGTGCCGATGTCAATGCTGGGTCATCTATCTGCTTTCATTCCTTTCCAACTTCATAGAATTTTGATACAACTACAACTGGTAGGCCATTTCAGAGGGCATTTAGAGTCAAACACATTGTATTGTCCAACTCTGCCCTTGCTTCAGTTTACATGCTGTTGAAACCCTCATCCATGCCTTTGTTACCTATAGACTTTACTCTGACACATTCCTGGCCATCATTCCTTGGTCTATTCTCTGGAAATTCGAGGTCATTCAAAACTTTACTGCCTGTGTCCTAACTTGCCATAACTCCCATTCACTAACTCCACTATGCTCATTGATTTACTTGTCCAGCCACACATTTATTTTAAAATTCTCAACCTTGTTTTCATGGTTTCACTCCTTCGCACCTCTGTGATCTTTCATCCTTACAGCCTGAGATCTCTCTGCCCTGTCAATTCTGATCTCTCCAACATTCCCAATTTTAGTCACTCCACCATCGGTGGCCATGCCTTCAGCTGCAAAGGCCTTTAAGTTTTGCAGTCCCCTCACTAAACCACTTAGTCTCTCTCTCTCTTTCTCCATTAAGACATCCTTAAAACCTTCCTCTTAAATCAATCATTTGATCATATGGCCTAACATTTCTGTATGGCTCAGTGTCAAATTTTGTTTGATAACACTTAGTGTCTTGAGACATTTTGTGATGTTAGAAGATTTTGTTGCTGTTGCATTATATTTGGTAGCATCATCATTGTTTTATAACAATAGTTCACATTCAGTGGCTCAATTCTATTGAAAATATTCAATAAAGAAAAATGAAAAACCCAATCATATTCATGTGGCATGGAAGTATTTCAAAAGACCTATAAGCAACAAAGAAAATTGTTTTTTCATCATCTCGCTGGTTGGGTGCCACCTCTATATCCACAGTTGTAAGTAAGGTGACTAAAAACGGACAGCTGTTTTGTGATACTTAGATAAACGAGCTTCAAAAGAAGGCTGAATGACAATGCCAGCGCTTTCAGTTAGCATCAATTGCACTATTGCTTTCACTATTTTGTATGAAACCAATTAAACTAAACCAAACGAACTGAGAGGCAAAGTAAAAGGGCCCCTTCCTTAAACAAAAACAAATTACAAATGAAACTTAAAGCATAAACTAAAATGTGATTAACGGAGTTGATAAGGCATCCATTTCTTTCAAACTGGTGACCGAGCTAATTGATTAAGGACAGGCAAACAGCAATAATTCTATTGTTATAATACAATTCTTGGATACCTCTGATTCCTCAAATGCTTCTGGAGCTAGCTCAAGATCTAAGGACTACAATTTTCCAAAGATCCACAACATTAACGGTAAAACAAAAGCAGCAGCTCCATGAAAGTCAAACAAAAAATGATAATACTACAATGACCAATTTGTAAAGCAAACATGACTTAAGTTCAGGTAAACCATTCTTGTTCATGAAAGAGCCTCATGAAACAAGTGTTGGCAATGTGTTACACAGTTCTGAAACCAGAGCAAAAATTAAATCTGCAGCATTACACCAAACTTGAGACATCGACATCCAATGAGACTTGCATAACATTTCATATCAAGGCATTTATAATAACCAAAGTTGTCAACTTTTTCTTGTATAGACTCAGAGGGAATGTTAACTCCTGGGTGGTCAGTCAGCTTCACATGGAAGTAGACTGTTGGGAATTGCAGGGGGAATTCCAGTCCATTTTTAAAAAATGGTCAGTCCTTATTCACAGGGAGCCAGCAAATTGCTTGCCTCACAGTAGGTTAAGTGGCTTTAGGTCGTAACTACATATATTCTGTGGTCAAATGGATAATGGCCTGAGCAATTAGACCCAACATAAAATTGGACACTTCAAATTTATACAGCTAAACTGCTTCTACAGGCAAAGCCTGATGGAATGTAGATGAAGTTACCTCAGGTCAAAAGCCAACACCTATCAGAGCAAGTAGTCTCACAACACCAGGTTAAAGTCCAACAGGTTTATTTGGTAGCACAAGCTTTTGGAGTGCTGCCCCTTCATCAGGTGAGTGCAGGGTTTGGTACACAAACAGGGCATATATAGACACAAACTCAATTACAAGATAATGGTTGGAATGCGAGTCTTAACAGGTAATCAAGTCTTTACAGGTGCAGACAATGAGTGGAGAGAGGGTTAAGCATAGGTTAAACAAGTGTGAATTGTCTCCAGCCAGGACAGTTAGCAAGCCCAGGCATGTCGTGGGGGTTACAGATAGTGTGACATGAACCCAAGATCCCAGTTGAGGCCGTCCTCATGTGCGGAATCTGGCTATCAGTTTCTGCTCAACGATTCTGCGTTTTCGTGTGTTTTGAAGGCCACCTTGGAGAATGCTTACCCGAAGATCAGAGGCTGAGTGTCCTTGACTGCTGAAGTGTTTCCCGACAGAAAGGGAACACTCATGCCTGGTGATTGTTGAGTGGTGTCCATTCATCCGTTGTCGTAGCATCTGCATGGTCTCGCCAACGTACCATACCTCAGGACATCCTTTTCTGCAGCGTATCAGGTAGACAGTGTTGGCCGAGTCACAAGAATACGTACCTGGTGGATGGTATTCTCACGTGAGATGATGGCATCCGTATCAATGATCCAGCACGTCTTGCAGAGGTTGCTGTGGCAGGGTTGTGTGGTGTCGTGGTCACTGTTCTGACGGCTGGGTAGTTTGCTGCGTACAATGGTCTGTTTGAGGTTGCCTGCATTCACCTGATGAAGGGGCAGCGCTCCAAAAGCTCGTGCTACCAAATAAACCTGTTGGACTTTAACCTGGTGTTGTGAGACTACTTACTGTGCCTACCCCAGTCCAATGCCAGCAACTCCACATATTGAACATAGGTTCTTGACCTTAACATTGGGGAAGTCATTATGACCCAAAACAAAAACTCAGACCGCTTACAAATGAATAGAGGGGCTCAAACCCAACAACGGGAGAGTCATTATGGCCAGAAACCCATCAGGAGGTATTCAGTCAAAAGAATAGAAGACATCATGATTGTGTATTCCTTAACTTCAGCCAGACTACCTGCAATTGGTATGTGACGTCAGACTGTTGTATCTTTTTCCCGACGGAAGAAGGTGGAAGAGTGTATGTCCGGGATGCATGGAGTCCTTGATTATGTTGGCTGCCTTTCCAAGGCAGCAGGAAGTATAGGCGGAATCAATGGATGGAAGGTTGATCTGTGTCAAGGGCTGGGTTTCATTCATGATCCTTTGTAGTTTCTTCCAGTCTTGGACAGAGCCGGAGCCATACCAAGCTGTGATACAACCAGAAAGGATGTTTTCTATGGTGCATTTGTAAAAGTTGGAGAGAGTCGTAGCGAACATGCCAAATTTCCCGAGCATCCTGAGAAAGTAGAGGCATTGATGGGCTTTCTGAACTACAATGACGGTGTGCAGGAACCAGGACAGGTTGGTGATGATCTTGACACCTAGAAACTTGAAGCTCTCGATCATTTCCTCTTCAACCCTGTTGGTGTAGATAGAGGCATTTCGTTTACTATCTCATTCATTTTACTGACATTGAGGGAGAGGCTATTATAGTCGCACCAGTTCACCAGATCCTCTATCTTTTTCCTGTACTCCGTCTCATCATTGTTTGAGATCCGACCTACTACAGTGGCGTCATCAGCAAACATGAAAATCGAGTTGGAGGGGAATCTGGCCACACAGTCATAGGAGTATGATAAGAGGCTGAGAACACAGCCACAACCAGTGTTGAGGATAATCGTGGAGGAGGTGTTGTTACCTATCCTTACTGATTGCAGTCTGTGGGTTCAGAAGTCTATGATCCAGTCGCACAGGGAGGAGCCAAATGCTAGGCCATGGAGTTTGGAGAAGAGTTTTGTAGGAATGGTGTTGAAGGCTGAGTTGTAGTCAATAAAAAGGAGTCTGACATAAAAGTGTCTTTGTTTTCCAGGTGTTCCAAGGTTGACTGTAGGGCAAGGAGATGGTGTCTGCTGTGGACCTGTTGAGGCAATAGGCAAACTCTAGTGGATCCAGGCAATCTGCGAGACCAGAATTGATTTGTGCCATGACTAACTTTTTGAAGCATTTCATAATGATGGATATCAGTGCCACCGAGCGAATGTCATTAAGTATATAATCCAACTTATTTTACTTCTCTTTAGTTCTGAAGAAGCCATATGAACTTGAAGCATCAACTTGGTTTTCTCTCCCTGCAGAAACTGCCAGACTGGCTCAGTTTTTTCTAGCGTTCTCTGTTTTTGTTCCACAAGCAGACAGGTTGGTGGAATGAGTGGATAAATGCCAAATAAATTTAATGTGAAGTATAAAGTGATTCATTTTGGTAGGCAGAACATGGAAAAACGTAAAAATAAAGAGCACAATTCTAATGGGGGTGCAGGAGCAGAGGGCCCTGGGTGTATATGTACATTAATCAGGGTGTCAAGGCAGGTTGAGTGTGGGGTTAATAAAGCATACAGCATTCTAGACTTTATAAATATGGGCATAGAGTATATAAGCAAGGATGCTCTGTCAAACTATAAGAACACTGGTTTGACATCAACTGGAGTATTGCATCCAGTTCTGGGCACCACAGTTTAAGAAAGATGTGAAGGCAAGGGTGCAGGAAAGATTCACGAGAATGGTTCCAGGGAGGAGGAACTTCAGTTATGAAGATACACTGAAGTTAGGACTGTTTTCCTTGAAGAGGAGATTGAGCGAAGACTTGATAGAGGTGTACAAAATCATGAGATAGAGTGGATTGGGAAAAACTGTTTCCATTGGTGGAAGCATTGAGAACAAGAGTTCATTTGCAAAAGAAGCAATGGAGACAAGGAGCAACTGTGTGCAATGTGTTGTTAGGATCTAGAATGCATTGCCCAAGAGTGTGGTAGAGGCAGATTCAATCAAGGCATTCAAGAGTGAACTGGATTATTGTCTGGAAACGAAGAATGTGCACGACCATGAAGAAAAGGTTGAGGAGTGGCACGAGGTGGACTGCCCCTACAGAGAACTGGCATGGACAACACCAACCAAATGACTTTCTTCAGTGCTCTAACAATTCTGTAATTATGTAAATAACCTGGATCTTTAGAATGAGTAGTGTGAATGGGAACGCCAATAAACCTGGAGACTAGGCCATCAGAAATAGGAATTGCGTTCAGGCAACTTGACCTACCAGAAGCATGAACTCACATCCAAGATAGAATAGTATTTAGCATCAGCTAGCTGACACATGATCTCTTCTGCTGCGGGCAGCTGATAATGCTTTCTTTGTATTGCCTTTTAGGTCTCTGGGATCCAGACAGACCTGCAGGTTCATAACTTATTTTTCTACAATTCCAATTGGATTAACCCACTATGTTGATTCTTCAATTTTTTTGATGACATGAAGTTTCTCCATTCTGTCCAACTCTGGTTTCAGGTGTTCTCTCAGCATTACTAGTACTTTCCCAGACAGGTGTATTCTGGGTGTCACAGTTTCACCAATCATCAATCTTGATGGTGTGTTCTCACTTATGATGTCATCAGAGGTGACAGTCATTATTCCCTTGATTAGTTTTTGATTTTCACAAGCTTGGATTCCAAGAGTGAGTGATGTGTCATTTTTCAACAATATAAATGGAAGTACTGAGGCTGCTTTTTGTGTCCATTTCAAGTGTTCGTTGGCCGTCGACAGCAATATCACTTTTGTTTTCGTTAGCTGTTTTCTTTTACTTGTCTTGTGTTACAGGCTTATGGGAATGACATTTGTTTGTGCAAACAAAGTTTGAAATTCACCGTCGTGCTGGTAATTTTTTAACCAACCTTCATTCATCTTCTTTAGAAATTATTGTTACTGCAATGAAAAGTTCAGTTTGAGTGACTGTGTCATCATCTGCAATAATGCATTTTCTATGATTTAAACAATGTCAGTGAAGTGATTTAGTTGATCAAAGTTCTTACACTGCTTTCCATAGGCTGGGCAGCTATGTAGTAGGTGCTCTGTTCCGCATCGACTGAATTTAAATGTTTTAATAGCAGTTTTGTTCTTTACACAATCAGCCTTGAAGGTTCTGTTTGTTTTTCCCAGTGCTGTTTTTGTTTAACTACACCTAACTGCTTCAACGTGTGTGGCATATCAGCTTCTGTCACCCACTTAATTGGGCATTGTGTTATATCTGCCACTCTACAGATATTTATTGCTTTCTCCTGCATGAGATCAACATCTCTCAAAAGCCAGTCTCAATAATTTGCAATCTCACTCATTTACCTTGCGTGGACATAAAAAACTTGTATACTTCATACGTGATATTTTTCTTAGAGCTACAATAAGCTTCAAAATTTTCCAGTATTTCAAGTCATTTCATTTCACACCACTTTCAAACGTGGGCTTCTTCCCTTGCTACATGAATGAAGGTGGAAGACTAGACCTGCAGGTCGCTGTGAGGTACAAGTCAAAACACTGCTGGAATCTCCTCCAGTTTTCGGTGAGCTTGCCCTCCAAACTGAGCTGTTGGTGGTTTCAGAAACTCCATCATTGCATTTAGCTCACTGCCAACACCCATGTCTTGTTTTTATGATGCAGGATGACTGTGATCACTCCTACGAGGTCCATGGGGAATCACTAATTGATTCCCTGTGGGGCTTGTTGAGTACGAGTTTCCCTGGAACTCATTGCCTGAGTCTTTTATAAGGCAGGCCCAGGACTGGGCCTGCTAAACTGTAATCCCAGGCAGGGACTTGTGTAAGTACACCACAATAGTGGTTTTACTTTGCTTTCTGTAACGAACTATGTTCCTTCCAGTTAGGCTTCCTGAGTCAATACATTGGCAATGAGGAACATGTTTTGGGCAGCCTTGCCAGTCACCGAATCTGGTAAGACAGTGATGGAGAGATATTGAAAATGCCACTGTTTAGGAAACTTGAAATTTATGATGCGAGTGTGGAGGATTGGCCTCAGTATGCCAAAAGGCAGCAATATTTCTTCTGGGCAAACAAGGTAGAAGAGAACGACCAGCAAAATATGTCATCCTCCTGATTGCTTGTGGGGCCTCGATTTTCAGCATCATAAAAAGTTTAACTTACCCAGCAGCCCCAGATACAAAATCTTTTGACGAATTGGTAGATATGGTATCAGACCACTATGACCTTAAACCGTCTGTTATATGGCAAACAGACTCCCTGGGGAATTCTTGACAAGACTGCGGAAATTAGCGGAAAACTGAGCATGGGTCAGTACTTAGAAATGTTAAGGGATCATTTAGTATGTGGAATTCATAATATTGCGACCCAAAGAAAGCTACTGACCGAACAAACTCTGGACCTCAAGAAAGCCACAGAACAACCGTTTCCCAGGAAATCATTGCAAAAGGGGTTCAGAAGCTTCAATTGTCCATAGGCTATACCGTCCTCAGCCATGGGCGATCCCCATACTGCAGAATCAAGTCCCCAGTAGACAATACTCACATTTCCCATTTGCTGTCAAGAAAAGGCTATTGGAGCTGCAGGCTACGAGATTCCAGAACTAGACAGGACGCCTCTCCACAATACAGTGAAGAGCAAGCACATCCACATAAGTCATAAGGTCTAACTCAGATAAGACTACCAAAACAGGCAAAACGTGTACTGCCCAGCTGAAGGGTGAAACCACCTCAGATCAGGGCTTTACAAATAAACCAGCCCAAGAATGAAGAATTCATGCAGCCTAATTCTATCACCACACCCAAAATGGCTCCAATCAAGATTAAACTCATGGTAAATGGCCACCTCCTAGAATGGAGGTAAACACAGGAGCCACTGTATCTATTATTGGAGAGCAAACCTTTCAGCATCTCTGATTGGGCATCTTGCCTTTAAGCCTGTGGGACACCAATGTCACACACACTGGGGAGCCCTTGCGTATTGATGGGATCACTGTAACCCCAGTCACACATGGCAACTCGACTCTCCCTAATAGTGCATGCAAGGACCAGGGCCCAGCCTTTTGGGAAGGGACTGGCTGCAGCAAATCCACCTGGGTGGCAACTGATCTTTAAAACGGATACTGGCAATTTAAACAAAGTCATAGAAAGTATTCCAAAGTGTTCCAAGAAAGTCTCGGGATGATTAGAGCACTAAGACCAAGATCTATGTGGACCCAGAGGCCCGACCTAGATACTTCAAGGCACAACCGATTCCCAAGCCATACATGTCAAAGTAGAGGCCAAATTGGAATGTCTAGGAGGAACTCGGCCTTATATGCCCAATATGATTTGTTGAATGGGCCACTCCAGTAGTCCCAATTTCAAATCTTATGCCATGCATAGAAGACTTGTATGCAAAGCATGTTGGGGGGGGTCACATATTTTCTAAATTAGACATAACCACGCCTACCTGCAACTTGGTGTCTCCAGGAAATTGTGTCACCATAAATGCTCACAAAGGACTGCTTGAGTATACTCCTTTGCCCTTTGGGGTGTCTTTAGCTTGCGCCATGATGCAGAACATCCTTCAAGAGGTTCCCAGAGTGGCAGTCTACCTGGATGACATTTTAATCTCCGGAGCTACTGCAAAGGAATATTTGGAGAGTTGGGAGGATGTCTTGCTGCTTTTTTCTGATGCTGGGGTCAGATTAAAAAGGAAAAATGTGTGTTCCAGATCAACTAGTTAATGTACCTCGGTTATAGAGTTGATATGGATGGAATACACCGTGTCGAAGAGAAGGTGAAGGCAATAAAAGGGGCTCTGACTCCAAGGAACACAACAGAGTTGAAGTCATTCCTAGATCTCATAAATTACTATGGAAAATTCATGCTGAACATGACAACCCTGCTGACATCCCTTCACATACTGTTAAAAAGAAATCAGAAATGGTTGTGGCTAATGCTACATGAGAAAACATTTGTAAATGTCAAACAACTGCTGTCAACAAATACACTAGCCAGTTATGACCCCCCCGAGATCATTCATTGCAACCTGCAATGCCTCCCCCTATGGAATAGGAGCTGTATTACTGCACCATTGGAATGATGGGACAGAACGTCTAATTGTGTATGCATTCAGATCCAAAGGAAGTATGCCCAGATCAAAAATGAAGGTTTGGCCATGGTGCCCACAGTAAAGAAGCTCCACCAGAACGTCTACAGTTGACATTTCATCATAGTAGGGTGGCACGGTGACTAGCACTACTGCCTCATAGCACCAGCGACCCGGGTTCAATTCTGCCCTTGGGTGATTGTGTGCAGTTTACACATTCTCTTGTTTCTGCATGGGTTTCCTGCAGGTACTCTGGTTTCCTCCCACATTCCAAAAATGTGCAGGTTGGGTGGATTGGCCGCTAAATTGCCCCTTAATATCCGAAGAGGTGTAGGTTTGGTGAATTGGCTATGGTAAATGCACTGGGTTATGGCAGGTGGGTGAGCCTGGATGGGGTGCTGTTTCGGAAAGGTGTACACTCGATAGCCCGAATGGCCTTCTTCTGGACTGTAGGGCTTCAATGGTAACCGGCCACAAACCTCCATTGGGCCTCTTCAAGGAAGAGGAGTTGATTACTCCCATCGCATCAGTCCGGATTCAAAGCTGGGCACTGCTATTAGGTGCCCGATGAATACATCTTAGAACACCGTCCAGGGAGCCGGCTGCCGCTACCCACCAGCCTACCTTCTCTGAAGATGGGAGAAGTCATCATCAGTCTGAACTTCATGGACACTCTGCCGGTCTCTAGCAAGAAAATCCAGGCATGGACCCAAAAGTACCCTATGTTGGCGAATCTACGTCACATCGTCCTAAATGGTGGACCACAAGTATCTCTCTCCAAGTATCAGGAGTTGAGTATAGAAGATGGCATCATCTTGTGAGAAGCCCGGGTGGTTGCACCACATCCAGGCCAGCGACCAATAGTCCAACAATTGTACAATGGTCACCCAGGAATTTCTAAGATGAAAATGCTCGCAAGGAGCTATGCCTGGTGGACTGGCATAGACAGTGATATCAGAAAACTGGTCAAGTGGTGCAAAACCTGCCAGGAAAACCAGGAGGCCTGAACACCAGCCTTATTGCATCCCTGGGAATGGCTGGGGAAATATTGGGTACGAGTACATGCAGAATTTGCAGGGGTCCATGGGGAATCACTAGTATGTGTACACCACAGTAGTGGTGTTCTTTTGCATTCTGTAATAAACTATGTTCCTTTCTAGTTGGCTTCCTGAATTATTATAATGACCGATACCAATGGGTGGCATGGTGGCACAGTGATTAGCACTGCTGTCTCTCAGCGCCAGGAACCCAGGTTCAATTCCAGCATTGGGTGACTGTCTGCGTGGAGTTTGCATATTCTCCCCATGGCTGCATGGGTTTCCTCCGGGTGTTCCGGTTTTTCTCACAATCCAAAGATGTGCAGGATAGGGAGACGGCCATGCCAAATTGTCCCTTAGTCTCAGGGGATTAGAGGGGTAAATATGTGGGGTTACGGGGATAGAGTAGGATTGTTATTGGTGCAGCCTCGATGGGTTAAATAGCCTTGTTCTGCACTGAATGGATTCTATGACCATTGCTGTAAATTAACTTTATTAATAAAAGAACATGAGCACACAACTACATGGCATCTGCAGACTTGTTATAACTTCCCCTTACATGGGCTAGCTGACCTTCTACCCCAAGTCAACTGACCCCATGTAGAACTATATTTTATATAATGTTGGAGTCCATAATCACCCCATTATCAGAACAATCTATATATAGATTGGACAAATTAGATTGGCAAAGGTAGCCTGGATGAGGAGTTCATCCAAAGATGTGCAGGTTAGGTTGATTGGCCAGGTTAAAAATTGCCCCTTAGAATCCTGGGATGCGTAGGTTAGAGGGATTAGCGGGTAAATATGTGGGGGTAGGGCCTGGGTGGGATTGTGGTCGGTCCAGACTCGATGGGCCGAATGGCCTCCTTCTGCACTGTAGGGTTTCTACGATTTCTATGATTTCATAGTGTTTTGGGACATTTTCTTAGAGCAGCACATCCTAGAGCCAACCAGAGAGCAGGATATGGTAATGTGCAATGAGACAGGATTAACTGAGGACCTCATTGTGAAGGCACATCTAGGTGGCAGTCATCATAAGAGTTGACATTCAGTTGGAGAGAGAGAGTAGCTCTAAGACTTATGTTTTAAACTTAAACAAGAACAATTATGAAGACAACGCTGGCTAAAGTGAGCTGAGAAATTAGGTTAAGGGACAAATTAAAAGAGATGCAGTGACAGACAGTTAAGAAGGCATTTCAGAATACTTCGAACAGATACATTTCAGTGCAGAAGAAAGACCGAGGGTCCAGCAGATGGCAGCGACGCTGATTGGCTGTCGGGGGTGAAGATTTGCATCTACGGCGCAGTGTTCATATTCAGAAGGGGGAACTGAGCAAGACAGTAGTTTGTGGAGGAGCAGTTGTCAAGGGACAGTTAAACCCCAAACGCTACTTTAGCGATTCCCCCTCTCCCTCGAACAAAAAAAAAAGTCATGGCCACAAACAAGGGAAAGCCCTGGGCCAGTGAGCTTGCACATATCGGTGAGAGAGAGATTGCAGCTGGAGTGAGATTCTGCCAGACTGAGGGTATCAGCAATTTGGAGCAGACTGGGAATTCGGTGCTGAGGGGAACGAGGTGCTCACCTTTGGGAGGAGCGGAGAGGCAGACCTGCGAGGGAGACTCGAGGGCAAGCGAGAAGTAGAAAGAAAATGAACCGTGCCGTCACGGCAAGCAGGTAGGTGATTGGCAAGTAATTTATCTTTTCTTTTTTTCTCTAGGCATTGTAGTTGTTGTTAAGTTAAGGGTTAAGTCATGGCAGGAGATCCCAGACCCATGTCATACTTCTCCTGTGCAATGTAGGAATTCAGGGACCCTTCTGGTGTCCCTGGCTCCTTCCCATGCAGGATGTGTCCCCAGCTGTGGCTCCTGGTAGACCGCCTAATGGCTCTGGAGCTGCAGATGGATTCATTTTGGAGCATCCACGATGCTGAGGAATTCGTGGACAGCACGAGTTCATTGAGCAGGTCACACCGCAGATATAAATTACTACGGGAAATAGGGAATTGGTGACCACCAGACAGAGGAAGAGTAAGAAGGCAGTGCAGGGGTCCCCTTTGGGTTATCTTCCTCCAAAACAGATATACCGTTTGGATACTGTTGGGGGAGATGGCTCACCAGAGAAAGGTGGCAATAGCCAGGTTCATGGCACCGTGGCAAGCTCTGCTACTACACAGGAGGGCAGGAAAAAGAGTGGCAGAACAATAGTGGTAGGGCATTCAATTGTAAGGAGAGTAGACAGGCATTTCTGTGGATTCAAACAAAACTCCAGGATAGTATGTTGCCTCCCTGGTGCAAGGGTCAAGGATGTCTCAGAGCGGCTGGACATTATGGAGGGGGAAGGTGAACAGCCAACTGTCGTGATGTATATAGGCACCAACGATATAGGTCGAAAATGGGATGAGGAGAAAGGGGGATGCAAATACTAGGGGTCAGAGGGTCTAGCATAAAGGAGGAACAGAAGGAAATCCTTATTAGTCAAGAAATTGCATTGGGAAATTGCTGGGATTAAAACCGAATAAAGTCCCCAGGGCCTGATGCTCTGCATTCCAGAGTACTCAAGGAAGTGGCCCTAGAAATAGTGGACGTAATGGTGATCATTTTCCAGCATTCTATAGAACTCTGAAAGAGTTCCAATGGATTGGAGAGTAGCTAATGTAACCCCACTTTTTAAAAATGGATGGAGAGAGAAAACGTGGAATTATAGACTGGTTAGCCTGACATCGGTGGTGGAGAAAATGCTGAAGTCAATTATTAAGGATGTAATAACTGAGCATTTGGAAAGTGGTGACAGGAGCGGTCTAAGTCAGCATGGATTCAGTCAAGGGAAATCGTGCTTGACAAATCTTCCGGAATTTTTTGAGGATGTGACCAGTAGGATGGACATGGGCAAACCAGTGGAGATGGTGTATCCGGACTTTCAAAAGGTTTTTGACAAGGTCCCACACAAGAGATTAGTGAGCAAAATTAAAGCTCATGGTATTGGGGGTAATGCATTGACGTGGATAGAGAACTGGTTGGCAGACAGGAAGCAGAGAGGGGGAACAAATGGGTCCTTTTTAGAGTGGCAGGCAGTGATTAGTGGGGTACTGCAGGGTTCAATGCTTGGACCCCAGCTATTCACAATATACATTAATGATTTGGACGAAAGAATTGAATGCAATATCTCCAAATTTGCAGACAACACTAAACTGGGTGGCAGTGTGTGCTGTGAGGAGGATGCTAAGAGGCTGCAGGGTGACTTGGCAGGCTGGCTGAGTGGGAAAATACAATATAATGTGGATAAATGTGAGGTCATCCACTTTGGTGGCAAAAACAGGAAAATTATCTGAATGGTGGCAATTTAGGAAAAGGGAAAGTGCAATGTGACCTGGGTGTCATGGTGGAACAGTTGCTGAAGGTTGGCATACAGGTACAGCAGGTGGTGAAGAAAGCTAATGGCATGCTGGCCTTTATAGCAAGAGGATTTGAGTATAGGAATAGGGATGTCTTGCTGCAGTTATACAGGACTTGGTGAGGCCACACCTTGAGTAGTATGTGCACTTTTGGTTTCCTAGTCTGAGGAAGGACATACTTGCTATTGAGGGAGTCTAGCAAAGGTTCACCAGACTAATTCCTGGAATGGCAGGACCGACATATGAAGAGAGACTGGATCGGCTGGGCTTGTACTCACTGGAATCTAACTTGGATCTAACTTGTCCAGAAGTAACACCAGCTGGGATGTTAAGACTAAAATGAGTTTTCTTTAAATTCTTGCCTGTAAGTTTCAGATGTTAAATAATGTGCATCAAACGTAGCATATTTTGCAACAATAATTAGTCATTTTGTCTGCTGGATGATTAGAAAATATGCTTCATCTCCCAGGCTTGGCCACATAAAACAAGCCAGCAACTCAAAGCTCCAAATATAATCTTTAAAATTTGGAATCAAAATTATGGGCCAGGTGTCCCATTACCTCACTTACTGGATTTGCTGTTGATGCTTTTCTCTACCAATTCAAGAGCAAGTTACTGTTCTTTCCCTTCAGACTGGCAAAGTTTGTTCTTTCTGTCCTTGAAAATTCCCGCTGATTTCAGAAGCAGAATTAGACCAGAGTTGCTTCGAGTATACATTAATCAATTACTATGCATCAGAAATAGCTCTTCGTGGTCAAACTTCCATTTTCAGAATTTAGCAGGGTTTCAAAACATCCCATGCTGTCATCCGATACAAAGCTGTCAGTGCATATTTGAATTTAAAGTTCCCTTTGCTCCATTTCTTTAAAATCATTTTAATTTATGGACAAATTTGCAGTTAAACACTGTCAAGCAACAATTCCAGTAATGATGGGAAGCAAGCCGACTCATCTTATTCACTGAGATAAGAATGAATCATTAAATGTTATTTTATGCTCAGGTCTTTTCAGTCTTCCAATACTGATCCTGTACTGATATGGCCACTGTCTTAAGTGATACATTATTTTAGCAAAGAAAATGAAATTCGCTTGTTTCATGAAAAAATACTATCTTTTTTTTTAAGAATGGGGCCATACAGTGTATGAATGTTTGAAGAGGTCTCAATGAATAAAAAAGTTTGAAAATCTGTGGCTGGACATACTTCTAAAGCAAATTAGAAAATTAAATCATCACACTATAAAGAACAGCAGATGTCATGTTTTATACAATAAATCACTTTTTTAAGTGAGAATTGATTGCAAAGGCATTTTGGGCAAATATTTGCTGTACAAAGGGGCACTGCTCATTTTTAAAATAAAAGTTCTTAATTTTCAACAAATGGCATTTTTATTTTTCCCCCAAAAGAAAACATGACAAGTCATTATTTAATTTCAATCTTACCTTCACATTTTTCCAAGATCTGAACTGTTTCTCCAATTTCCAGCACAAGCCCTTGGGGCACTGAACCACGGAAACTGCATATCACTACGGAAAAAGAAAGTGACAGTTAGGATTTTCCATGGCACAAATATATGAGCTAACCAAACCACAGGGAACAAATTTCTCCACGCATCACCAGCCACCCCGCAACCTGCCATATAAACATTACACATTTGCATGTGAATATCGCTGAAAAGGGAGACATATGCCGGAATTCTGCCACCCCACAGGAATCGAAGCAGGCGAGGAGGGACAAACAATGGGAAGGTCCATTGACCTTGAGTGGGATTTTCCGGTCTCGGGTCAAGTGAGGTCATAAAATCCTGCCCGTTTGGCCAAAGTTTTTCATCTTGCACCCATCAGAACAAATGCAAGAATGCTGGAGCAAAACTTCTATCTTATTGCCTCTAGGCTCTTCTCCTTCAAGAGCTTTTTCTTTCTGATAAATTTTCTCCGTGCCTGTAGCTGCATTTGGGAGTTTGTTGCAATTCAGAATCTGTTGAAGGTATCCTTTATCCTTGTTTTTCTGCATTCTTGTGAGGATAAAGGTTTTTGATCTGGATGCTGCCACCATGAGGTATTCTGCTTTGGACACTGTGAAGTAGCGCTTTGTAGCCTTGAGTGTATGTACAGCAAGTCATTATTAACAACTCATAACTATATATGTATATGCAGTAGAGGATACCAGTATGGAGCTGTCTTTACTCGGTCTTTACACATCTCTGTTCATCTCTGGACTGACCCTGGGTCATCTGCCTTCTTGTATGATTTTATGAGTGATGCTGTACTTAACCCACATTAACCCTCTACACACCAAACCCTACCACTACAGTTATAATGGAGGACTTTACTTATCCAAATACAGACTGCATTAGTCTACAGGGCAAAGAGGATCAAGAGTTCCTAGATTACGTTCAAGAAAATTTTCTACAACAGTATGTTTCCAGTGCAATGAGGCAGGAGGCATTGCTCGATCTGACTGGCTGAGGCACTGCCATCTGTCCAAAAAATACAACTGAGCAAAGTTGAGTATCAATTTCAGTGTCAGTGCAATGCTAGATACACAAGACATATGTTCCTGCGACTGGCCGATTGAATCAAACAGCATGTTGCTTTGGTTGTTCTATACTGAACCAGCCCTTACCCTTCTCAAAGCATCAGTAACAACCTCTATCTAATAAGTGAGCAACAGAAATCATAATAGACAGATTCTTACAAATTTTATGAACCCACTGACACTTAGATAGCAACCATAGAGCATAAATAATTTCTGAAACAAAGGAGCAACTTTAAGCAAAACAAAATCCATGTATATTCTGCAGCTGTAACACCAAGCTAGGTTTAAAAAATTATGAAACAAACAAGGGAGGATCTCCATAAACATTGGGTTTAAATCAATTTAAATTAAATTGGGCTCAAGTCAGGCGACCCCGACCTTTACAAGAAATCCAGATATGACCTAGAGAGATCCCTCAAAGATGCCAAAAGACAGTACTGAACAGCTAGAGTCCCAGGCTAGCCACTCCACTCCTACCAACTATAGCAAGGTCTGCAAGACACAACAGGCTACAAGATGAAGGCATGTAGAACCGCTGGCACCAATATATCCCTCCCCAATGCGCTTAACGCATTCTATGCCAGTTTGAGTGAGGGGTCAGCGAGAATACGTCCTCCATCCTGGAAACCTCGGCCGAACGCATATCCGAGATCACCATCGCAGACGTCAGATCAGCCTTCTCAAAAGTCAACCCACGGAAAAAGACTGGCCCGGACGAGCACTCAGATCCTGTGCAGACCAGCTGGCAGGGGTATTCACAGATACCTTTAACCTCTCTTTACATCAATCTGAGGTCCCTATTTGCTTCAAGAAGATGACCATCATTCCTGTACCAAAGAAAAGCCAGACAGTGTCTCTTAATGACTACCGCCCGGTGGCTCTGACATCCATCATTATGCAATGTTTCGAAAGGTTAATCGTGGCACGAATCAATTCCAGCCTCCCAGATTACCTGGATCCACCATGGAAGTTCGCCTCTCGCTGCAACAGGTTCACAGCAGATGCCATCTCCCTGGCCCCACACTCAACCCTGGAAGACCTGGATAACAAAGACATCTATTTATTGACTACAGCTCAGCCTTCAACACCATTATTCCTATGAAACTCATCTCCAAACTGTGGCCTGGGGTTCGGCTCCTCCCTCTGTGACTGCATCCTACGCTTCCTAACCCACAGGCTGCAACCAGTAAGGATAGGCAACAACATCACCTCCAAAATCATCCTCAACACCGGTGCCCCACAAGACTGTGTCCTCAGCCCCTTACTATACTCTTTATAAACCTATGACTGTGTAGCCAAATTCCCCTCCAACTCTATTTTCAAGTTTGCTGATGAGACCACAGTAGTGGGTCGGATCTCAAACAATAATGAGACTGAGTACAGGAAAGACATAGAGAATCTGGTGAACTAGTGTGACGACAATAATCTTATCCTCAATGTCAGTAAAACGACGGACATAGTCATCAACTTCAGGAAGCGCAGTAGAGGACATGCCCCTATTTACATCAATGGGGATGAAGCTGAAATGATCGAGAGCTTTAAGTTTTTCGGCGTCCAAATCATCAACAACCTGCCGTGGTCCCTCCACACTGACGCTAAAGTTAAGAAAGCCCACCACCGCCTCTACTTTCTCAGGAGGCTAAGAAAATTTGGCATGTCTGCTACAACTCTCACCAACTTTTACAGATGCACCATAGAAAGTATTCTTTCTGGTTGCATCACAGCTTGGTATGGCTCCTGCTCGGTCCAAGACCACAAGAAACTACAAAGGGTCGTGAATGAAGCCCAGTCCAACACGCAAACCAGCCTCCCGTCCATTAACTCTGTCTACACTTCCCGCTGCCGCGGAAAAACAGCCAGCATAATCAAGGAACCCATGCACCCCAGACATTCTCTCTTCCACCTTCTTCCATCGAGAAAAAGAGACAAAAGTCTGAGGACACGTATCAACAGACTCAAGGTCATCATTTTCCCTGCTGCCATCAGACTTTTGAATGGACCTATCACGCATTAAGTTGATTGTTCTCTACACCCTAGCTATGACTGTAACACTACATTCTGCACCCTCTCGTTTCCTTCTCTATGTGTGATATACTTTGTCTGTATAGGGCCCAAGAAATAATAGTTTTCAGTGTATACTCATGTATATGACAATAATAAATCAAATCAACTCAAATTTGCACCTGCGCAATTGTCAGAATATTAAATAACAGCGTTGACATAACCCTTTCATGGACAGTGGAGGGTAATTTTTTTCCCTATTTTCACCCTTCATAACCTGGTAAAATTTAAAGTTCATTTTATTGGTGTACAAATAGACTTACATTAACACTGTAATGAAGTTATTGTGAAAATCCCCTAGTCGCCACTCCGGCATCTGTTCGGGTACACTGAGGGAGAATTTTAGCATGGCCAATGCGCCTAACCAGCACGTCTTTCGGACTGTGGGAGAAAACCAGAGCACCTGGAGGAAACCCATGCAGACGCGGGGAGAACGTACAGACTCCGCACAGTGACCCAAGCTGGCAGCAGTGCTAACCACTGTACCACCCCAATCAGCGAAGATGTAATCAATTTAATCAAGCAATAATGTTAAGTATTCAGATAAGACAAAGGAGGGAGCAGTATTGGTTACGTGTTTAGAAACTAATTCTTTGCAATGGCAGAGTTCTCATGATGGGAAAAATAGCATTTTGTTTTAGATCAGGTCTTCAACACAGATGTACTCTGGTTGGAAGAGCTGGTCTGAAAGATGCACGCAAAAGAAATATATAGTTAATAGATGTCGCAGAAGAAAGCCTATGATTGAGAATGGGGAGGGTAAAATGAAAATAGATATTGCAGTTCAAGTTTGAGAAGAGCAATAGCAGTACACACCAGGACTACTCATGATCTGACCCGCATCGGGAAGAATGATTTTCTCCATGTGCAAGGTGGAATAAAATCACAAATGCTTTGATCATGAACAGGTTTAGAATTTCACTAAACGGAATGAAATCGTCAGCCAAATAGCTGGCCTATATGTTGAGCAGAGAAGGATTTGTGGGACCTAAACCAGCTATTGCCCCAGTTGACTGATCCTTGGTGCCTGGTTGCCACAGCTCAAGAGCCAACAAGTGGGTGAGATATGACTTCCATAATTGTCTTTGTTCAAGGTATGCCAATCTAACTTGGCTCTATAGTGAGACACAAAAAGCACATTTAAAAATAAATAGCCATGCAAATAGCAAACAAAAATACCTTATGATGCAGATATGAGATATTTTTAATATCGACAATAAAAATGGGGCTTGCACGAAACTTGAGAAAGCTAGAGATAAATTAGGATAACGCTGAACAATAGCTCTATTTACTTGTATCAGCACCGATTGAGAAAACACAGTAACGTAAATAGACTATAATTTGCAAAATTCATTCCGATGTCAATTCAAGCCCACTGCTTGAAAGCTGCAGCAACATGTCAAATCTTAGATCCTAACGCATCTCTGAATCCTTCTTCCAATTCATTTTCTTCAGACCCCACCGATACTTCCAATCTCAACCTTTCATATGTTTTCAACATTATGTCCAATGCTGCTCTCTGGAACGGTCCCAACTCTATCCACTTACATCATTACTTGTACAAACTGAGCTTGGCATGATAGAGCTCTTCTTCCTTGGTCATTCTGCCCACTTCTTTGATAAAGTCTCTTGCCCCCACAAGGTTCTCTCGTCTTCAAAATTCCATCCCATCTGGAATTGTCCTTTCAGGCCTCTTTTGCTGTCTAAGATTGGTATTTTCACATCTTTGGAGTATAAGTTTGACAGTGGGAGGAGAAATGAGAGTTCCTTCTATGCAGGGGGGGGGGGGGGGGGGGGGGCAAGCCGGCTGGCCACATGATCATGAGCTGTTCAGTTTATTACATACGCATGAGTGAGGACACCATATTTAAAGGGCACTCAGGCAGCCACTCGCTGCAAGCCAGGAGTTCTAACTTTCCGTATATCAAAATGTCACAGAGAAGACAGCATGTTCCATAGTTCAGCAATGCATCCCTGCAGGTTCTCCTCCAGGCTGCCCAGGAAAGGCAGGAGATGCTGTTTCCCAGATATCACAGCAGGAAGCCCTCCTGTCCGACCAAAGCAATTCAGGTGGAGGTAACAGTGAAGGTTAGCATCTGTGGAGCCCACAAAAGAACTGGCCTTCAATGTAGAAAAAGGAGCGTTCCCCAGGGTAAGTGACACTGTCTACTCACTTCAGTGATATTCATGAGAGCATCAAGCAGCAAGTGTGCAAGTGCAGAGAGATGTCAGATGGGTTGCATGACCCAGCAGCAGGAGACCCTTGTAAGCCAGGGCCTTCAAGGTTATGTGCCATCAGAAGATGCCCACTAAAGTCATCACAATCAACACTGCATAGCAGTCTGCAGGCTGCCTGTAACGCAGCTGTGGTCGTCAGGGCTGCACTTGGATCTAGCAGTAGAAATAAAATTTGATAAGTAAGTTGTGAAAAAACATTGATGGCATGGACGTATAACCAATGTATATACTTACTGAATTTGTAAATATATGTTCACTTGCACTCCAATTTCCAGCACAAGCCCGAGGGGGGTGGTTTCTGGATTTTTATCTTGCCAGTTGCTGCTTCAATGGATGAAGGAATTTAAGGGCATGGAACTTAGGGCTCCATCAGAGTCAATAATTGTAAATTTAAGAGATGTCAGGAGAGGCCAGCCAAGTGGAATGTGCAGCTTGTCATGTGGGGAGACCTGGATTCTGCTAGTATCCTAGATGACCACATGTGCAGGAAGTGCACCCAACTGCAGAAGCTGGAGCTCCAGATTTCAGAGTTTGAGCAGCAGATGGAGACATTGTGGCACATCTGTGAGGCTGAGTTATGTGGATAGCACATTTAGAAAGATGGTCACACCACAGCTCAAGCGATTATAGGAAAGAAGGGAATGGGTGGCCACCAAACAGTCCAGAAAGAACAAGCAGGTAGTGCAGGAGTCTCCTGGGGTCCCGCGCACTAACCAGTATTCCATTTTGGAAGCTGATGAGGGCACTGGTACTTCAAAGGAGTGCAGTCAGAGCCACGCTTCAAGTACCATAAGTGATTTGACTGTACAGGGAAGAGGAAGAAAGACAGACAGGGAATTAATAAGTCAGTGAACAGACAGATGTTTCTGCAGCTGAAGACGTGACTCCAGGATGGTGTGTTGCCTCCCTGGTGCCAGGATCAGGGATGCCACTGAACAACTGCAGGGCACCCTGAAAGGGGAGGTTGATGAAAGAGGTCGTGGTACATACTGCTACTAGCGACATAGGTAGTAAAAAGGATGAGATCCTGTAGAGTGAATATAAGGCGTTAGGCAGTAGGTTAGAAAGCAGGACCTCAAGGGTAGTAATCTCTAGATTACTCCAATGCCACCTGCAAGTGAGAGTAGGAATAGGAGGATAAGGCAGATGAATGCATCGCTGAGGAGCTGGTGCAGGGGGCAAGGATTTAGACTTTGAGCATTGGAAACTCTTCTGGGGCAGAGGTGACCTGTACAAGGAGGATGAGTTTCATCTGAACTGGAGGGGGACCAATTCACTGGTGGGGAGATTTGCTAAAGCTACTTCAGAGAGTTTAAACTAGTGAGACAAAAGGGGACGTTGAGGCGAATACACAATTTAAAGAGAGCAAGTTAAACAGACACAAGGCATGATAAGGAACAGGCACGAGCATGATAGGGAACAAGGCAAGACTGATTAAACAAATTGCATTTATTTCAATGCAAGAGACCTGACAGGTAAGGCAGATGAAGTCAGGGCATGGGTGGGTACATGGGCTCGGATATCATAGCTATTATAGATACATGACTGAGGGAGGGAGGGAGGGACATGACTGGCAGCTAAATGTTTCAGGGTACAGATGCTATAGGAAAGAAGGGGAGGCAAGGAGGAGGGAGAGTTGCGTTTTTGATTAGAGAAAACATCATGTAATACTTAGAGGATTTTCCTCAGAGATTGCCCAGTGAGGCATTATGGGTGGAACTGAAAAATAAGAAGGGGGCGATTGCTTTGGTGGGATTGTACTATAGGTCCCCCCAATAGTCAGCAGGAAATTGAAGAGCAAATATGTGGGGAGATCGCAGATAGCTGCAAGAATAATAGGGTTCTAATCGTGGGGAATTTTAACTTTCCAAACATACACTGGGACAGCCATAGTGTTAAGGGCTTGAAAGGGGTTGTCAAGTGTGTTCATGAAAAAACTCTCAATCAACATGGAGATTACCCTATTAGAGAAGGGGCAAAACTCAATCTCCTTTTGGCAAATAAGGCAGGGCAAGTGACTGAAGTGTTAATGGGACAGCACTTTGGGACCAGTAACCATAATTTGTTTTAAAATAGTTGTGGAAAAGGATAGATCTGGTCCATAGAACATAGAACAGTACAGCACAGAACAGGCCCTTCGGCCCACGATGTTATGCCGAGCTTTATCTGAAACCAAGATCAAGCTATCCCACTCCCTATCATCCTGGTGTGTTCCATGTGCCTATCCAATAACCGCTTAAATGTTCCTAAAGTGTCTGACTCCACTATCACTGCAGGCAGTCCATTCCACACCCCAACCACTCTCTGCGTAAAGAACCTACCTCTGATATCCTTCCTGTATCACCCACCACGAACCCTATAGTTATGCCCCCTTGTAATAGCTCCATCCACCCGAGGAAATAGTCTTTGAACGTTCACTCTATCTATCCCCTTCATCATTTTATAAACCTCTATTAAGTCTCCCCTCAGCCTCCTCCGCTCCAGAGAGAACAGCCCTAGCTCCCGCAACCTTTCCTCATAAGACCTACCCTCCAAACCAGGCAGCATCTTGGTAAATCGCCTCTGCACTCTTTCCAGCGCTTCCACATCCTTCCTATAGTGAGGTGACCAGAACTGCACACAATACTCCAAATGTGGTCTCACCAAGGTCCTGTACAGTTGCAGCATAACCCCACGGCTCTTAAACTCCAACCCCCTGTTAATAAAAGCTAACACACTATAGGCCTTCTTCACAGCTCTATCCACTTGAGTGGCAACCTTTAGAGATCTGTGGATATGAACCCCAAGATCTCTCTGTTCCTCCACAGTCTTCAGAACCCTACCTTTGACCCTGTAATCCACATTTAAATTATTCCTACCAAAATGAATCACCTCACATTTATCAGGGTTAAACTCCATTTGCCATTTTTCAGCCCAGCTTTGCATCCTATCTATGTCTCTTTGCAGCCCACAACAGCCCTCCACCTCATCCACTACTCCACCAATCTTGGTGTCATCAGCAAATTTACTGATCCACCCTTCAGCCCCCTCCTCTAAGTATTTAATAAAAATCACAAAGAGCAGAGGACCAAGCACTGATCCCTGTGGCACTCCGCTAGCAACCTGCCTCCAATCCGAAAATTTTCCATCCACCACCACCCTCTGTCTTCGATCAGATAGCCAGTTACCTATCCAATCGGCCAACTTTCCCTCTATCCCACACCTCCTCACTTTCATCATAAGCCGACCATGGGGGACCTTATCAAACGCCTTACTAAAATCCATGTATATGACATCAACTGCCCTACCTTCATCAACACACTTAATTACCTCCTCAAAAAATTCTATCAAATTTGTGAGGCACGACTTGCCCTTCACGAATCCATGCTGACTATCCCGGATTAATCCGCATCTTTCTAAATGGTCGTAAATCCCATCTCTAAGGACCTTTTCCATCAATTTACCAACCACCGAAGAAAGACTAACCGGTCTATAATTACCAGGGTCATTTCTATTCCCTTTCTTAAACAGAGGAACAACATTCGCCATTCTCCAGTCCTCTGGCACCATCCCCGTGGACAGCGAGGACCCAAAGATCAAAGCCAAAGGCTCTGCAATCTCATCCCTTGCCTCCCAAAGAATCCTAGGATACATTTCATCAGGCCCAGGGGACTTATCGACCTTCAGTTTATTCAAAACTGCCAGGACATCCTCCCTCCGAACATCTATTTCCTCCAGCCTATTAGCCTGTAACACCTTCTCTTCCTCAAAAACATGGCCCCTCTCCTTGGTGAACACTGAAGAAAAGTATTCATTCATCACCTCGCCTATCTCTACTGACTCCATACACAAGTTCCCACTACTGTCCTTGACCGGCACTAACCTCACCCTGGTCATTCTTTTATTCCTCACATAAGAGTAAAAAGCCTTGGGGTTTTCCTTGATCCGACCCGCCAAGGACTTCTCGTGTCCCCTCCTAGCTCTCCTAAGCCCCTTTTTCAGCTCATTCCTTGCTAACTTGTAACCCTCAATCGAGCCATCTGAACCTTGTTTCCTCATCCCTATATAAGCTTCCCTCTTCCCTTTCACAAGACATTCCACCTCTTTCGTGAATCATGGTTCCCTCACTCGGCCATTTCCTCCCTGCCTGACAGGGACATACCTATCAAGGACATCCAGTATTTGTTCCTTGAAAAAGTTCCACTTTTCATTTGTTCCTTTCTCTGACAGTTTCTGTTCCCAACTTATGCCCCATAATTCTTGCCTAATCGCATCATAATTACCTCTCCCCCAATTGTAAACCTTGCCCTGCCGTACGGCCCTATCCCTCTCCATTGCAATAACAAAAGACACCGAATTGTGGTCACTATCTCCAAAGTGCTCTCCCACAACCAAATCTAACACTTGGCCCAGTTCATTTCCCAGTACCAAATCCAATGTGGCCTCACCTCTTGTCGGCCTATCCACATATTGTGTCAGGAAACCCTCCTGCACACACTGCACAAAAACTGCCCCATCCGAACTATTTGACCTACAAAGGTTCCAATCAATATTTGGAAAGTTAAAGTCCCCCATGACAACTACCCTGTGACCCCCACACATATCCATAATCTGCTTAGCAATTTCTTCCTCCACATCTCTATTACTATTTGGGGGCCTAAAGTAAACTCCTAACAACGTGACCGCTCCTTTCCTATTTCTAACCTCAGCCCATATTACCTCAGTGTGCAGATCCCCCTCGAAATGCCTTTCTGCAGCCATTAAACTATCCTTGATTAACAATGCCACTCCTCCACCTCTTTTACCAGCTTCCCTACACTTAGTGAAACATCTATACCCCGGAACGTCCAACAACCATTCCTGTCCTTGTTCTACCCACGTCTCCGTAATGGCCACAACATCGTAGTCCCAAGTACCAATCCACGCCCCAAGTTCATCTACCTTGTTCCGGATGCTCCTTGCATTGAAGTAGACACACTTCAACCCACCTTCCTGTCTACCGGTACCCACCCTTGACCCTGATACCTTCCCCAATACCTCACCACCCTCACTGACTTCTGGTCCACAAGTTAAAGTGTTAAATTGGGGCAAGGCCAATTTTGATGGTATTTGACAGGAACTTTCAAAGGTTGATTGGGGGAGGCTGTTTGCAGGTAAAGGAACGTTTGGCAAGTGGGAGGCTTTCAAAAGCGAGAGTTCAGCGCCAGCATTTTCCTGTTAGTGTGAAGGGCAGGGCTGGCAGAGTAGGGAACGCTGGATGACTAGAGATAAAAGCTCTGGTCAATAAAAAGGAAGCCTACGGCAGGTATAGGCAGCTGCAGTCAAGTGAATCCTTTGAAGAGTATAGGGGGTGTAGGAGCACACTTAAAAGGAAAATCAGGAGGATAAAAAGAGGAAGGTAAAGGAGAATCCAAAGAGAATCTACAAGTATATTCAGGGCAAAAGAGTAACTAGGGAGAGAATAGGGTCCCTTAAAGATCAACAAGATTGTCAACATGTGGAGCCACAGGAGATGGGCGAGATCCTAAACGAATATTTCTTGTCAATATTTACTGTGGAGAAAGACATGAAAGCTAGGGAATTCGGGGAAGTAAATTGTGATGTCTTGAAAAGCGTCTGTATTACAGAAGAGGTGGTGCTGGAGGTCTTAAAATATGTACATTGATGGGAAAGGTTTAGAGGGATATGGGCCAAACACAGGCAAATGGACCTAATTCAGTTTAGAAAACCTGATCAACATGGACGTGTTGCGCCGAAGAGCCTGTTTCCGTGCTGTATATCTCTATGACCTTTACATTGTGAGGTCCTCCAGGTGCATGCCTCATATATGGTCATAAAACAAAACAGTTCTAATTGACCACTGAATTTGGAGAGAGAAAAAACAATTCCGGCTTCAGACCGGAGGATGAAGAGTGGGTGGTGCTGCCCAAATATTGTCAGGAAATATTAAAGATAACTCATGAAATTCCTATAGCAGGTCATGTAGGGATCCAAAAAACCCAAGCACGTATAAGTCAGGGTTTTAACTGGCTGGTCTTCACGAAGATATGCTCCAACTTTACAAAACACTTATGCATGCCAGATTGTGGGAAATCCACAAATTTCGATCAAACTGGCACCTCTGATTCCCATGCCTGTTTTTTGACAACTATTTAGTAGGGTGTCAGTACACAGAGAGATCTTTACCAAAAAGAGTTGGAGACATATTCGGTTCCCAGAAGCATTTAATTTTTGCTAGAGAAATTAATCAAATTCTTCATAGAATAGAATCATACAGTGCAGAAGGAGGCCATTCAGCCCATGAAGTCTGCACCGACCACAATTCTACCCAGGCCCTATCCCCATAACCCCATGTATTTACCCTGTCTAGTCCCCCTCACATTAAGGGGCAATTTAGCATGGCCAATCCACCTAACCTGCACATCTTTGGACTTTCACTCGAAATGGATTACTGATTGAGGTTCAGGCAGAACAATGTTCCAATTTCATGCCTAATATTTTTCAGGAAGTTATGAGTGGTGTTAGAAGTAAAGTCCTCAGCATATCACTCACAAATGCAAGGAGCTTGCAAACAATACATCAGATCCTCGAAACGATGATTAAGGCATATTGTTACGACTATCCCCATGATTGGGACAAGGGGTCAGAATTAATTTTGTTTGACACTCGGGGTGCACCTCATGAGTCTACAGGTTTTTGTCCTTTTGAGTTAGTTTATGGACATGAGATGAGAGGTCCTCTAAAACTACTTACACAATTCTGAAATGATTCAATCAAGCTAATTATTTATTACAGAGGGATGAAATTTTCAAGGTATATTTTTATTATTCATTCATGGGGTGTGGGTGTCACAGGCTGGGCCAGCATTTGTTGACCATCCCTAACTGCCCTTGAACTGATTGGCTTGCTAGGCCATTTCAGAGGGCATTTAAGAGTCAACCTATGTAACGTTAAAGCACTTGGGATTGCAAGTAATGTCTTGATATGGACAGAAAGTTGGTTAGCAGATCGGAAGCAAAGAGTGGGCATTAATGGATCATTTTCCGATTGTCGGTCAGTGACTAATGAGATGAGCTGGGAGGAGGGTGCAGAGATGCTTCAGCATGATTTGGATGGGCTGAGTGTGTGGGCATATGCAGTATGTGGATAAATATGAGGTTAACCACTTTGGTTTCAATAATAAGATAGATTATCACTTGAAAGAGTGTAAATTAAGAGAGGAGGATACTCAGCAAGGCTTTGGTGTCCTTTTGCATCAGACGCTGAAAGTGCGCGCGCAGATACAGCAGGCAGTAAAGGAGGCAAATGGTATGTCAGCCTTCATATCAAGAGGATTTGAGCATAGGAATAGGGATGTTATGCTGCAATTGTATAGGGCGTTGTTGAGGCCATACCTGCAGTATTGTGTGCAGTTTTGGTGTCCTTATCGGAGGAAGGATGTCCTTGCTATAGAGGTAGTACAGCGAAGATTTACCAGGCTGATTTCTGGGATGGTGCGTCTGTCATGTGAGGACGCACTAGGCCAGTTAGGATTATATTCACTAGACTCTAGAAGAGTGAGAGGGGATCTCATAGAAACTTCTAAAATTCTCACAGGTTTAGACAGGGTAGATTCAGAAAAAAATGTTCTGAATGGTGGGGGAGTCCAGAACTAGGGGTCATAGTTTGAGGATAAGAGATAAACCTTTTAGAACTGAGCTGAGGAGAAATTTCTTCACCCAGAAGGTGGTGAATTTGTGGAATTCACTACCACACAAAGTAGCTGAGGCCAAAACGTTGTCTGATTTCAAGAAGAAATTAGAAAGAACTCCAGGATTAAAGGGATCAAGGGATATGGGGAAGGAGGGGTCAGGAAAGCGATAAAGAAGGAAAAAGAGATGGGATAGCTCTGTTAATTAAAGATAACATCAGGGCGGTAGTGAGAGATGATATAGGCTCTAAGGAGCATAATGTGGAATCGTTGTGGGTGGAGATAAGGAATAGTAAGGGGAGAAAGTCACTGGTGGGCATGGTCTATAGGCCCCCAAATAATAACTTTGAGGTGGGTTGGGCTATAAACAAGCAAATAATGGATGCGTGCAGAAACGGAACAGCAATAATCATGGGGGATTTTAACCTGCATATTGATTGGTTGACTCAAGTCGGATGCGGTGGACTTGAGGAAGAGTTGTTAGAATGCTGTCGCGATAGTTTCCTCGAACAGTATGTTACAGAACCTACGAGGGAGCGAGTTATTTTGGATTTGGTCCTGTGTAATGAGACAGGTAAAATTAATGATCTTCTTGTGAGGGATCCTCTTGGAATGAGTGATCACAATATGGTTGAATTTCTAATACAAATGGAGGGTGAGAAAGTAGGGTCCCAAACCAGTGTCCTCTGCTTGAACAGAGGGGAGTACAATAGGATGAGGGCAGAATTGGCTAATGTAGACTGGGAGCACAGACTAGTTGGTAGGACAGCTGAGCAACAGTGGCGGATTTTTAAGGAGATTTTTCTCAGTACTCTGCAAAAATATATTTCTGTGATAAAGAAGGAATGTAAGAAAAGGGATAACCAGCCATGGATAACTAAGGAAATAAAGGAGAGTATTAAATTAAAAACCGATGCGTACAGAGTGGCCAAAACTAGTGGGGAATTAGAAGATTAGGAAAGCTTTAAAAAAAAATACTAAGAAAGATAGAGGATCAAAAGGACCTTGGGGTCCGGGTCCATAGGACTCTAAAATCGGCCCCGCAGGTGGAGGAGGTGGTTATGAAGGCGTATGGTGTGCTGGCCTTTATCAATCGAGGGATTGAGTTTAGGAGTCCGGGGATAATGATGCAGCTATATAAGACCCTCGTCAGACCCCACTTGGAGTACTGTGCTCAGTTCTGGTCGCCTCATTACAGGAAGGATGTGGAAAAGATTGAAAGGGTGCAGAGGAGATTTACAAGGATGTTGCCTGGATTGAGTGGCATGCTTTATGAGGATAGGCTGAGGGAGCTCGGTCTTTTCTCCTTGGAGAGATGTAGGATGAGAGGAGACCTGATAGAGGTATATAAGATGTTGAGAGGCATAGATCGGGTGGACTCTCAGAGGCTTTTTCCCAGGGTGGAAATGGCTGCTACAAGAGGACACAGGTTTAAGGTGCTGGGGGGTAGGTACAGGGGAAATGTTAGGGGGAAGTTTTTCACACAGAGGGTGGTGGGCGAGTGGAATCGGCTGCCGTCAGTGGTGGAGGCGGCAAACTCAATAGGGTCTTTTAAAAGACTCCTGGATGAGTACATGGGACTTAATAGGATGGAGGGTTATAGGTAGGCCTAAAAGGTAGGGATATGTTCGGCACAACTTGTGGGGCCGAAGGGCCTGTTTTTGTGCTGTAGTTTTCTATGTTTCTATGTTTCTAAAGCAATAAAGAAAGGAAAGATAGATTACGAAACTAAACTAGCACAAAATACAAAAACTGATAGTAAAAGTTTTTACAAATATATAAAACGGAAAAGAGTAGCTAAAGTAAATGTTGGACCCTTAGAAGGCGAGAAGGGGGATTTAATAATGGGAAATGACCGAGGCCTTTAACAAGTTTTTTGTGTCGGTCTTCACGGGTAGAGGACACAAATAGCTTACCGAAAATTGACTGTCGTGAGACTGTAGGGGGTGAGGTCCTTAAAACGATGACTATTACTAAAGAGGTAGTGCTTGGTAGGCTAATGGGACTAAAGGTAGACAAGTCCCCAGGCCCGGATGGAATGCATCCCAGGGTACTGAAAGAAACAGCAGAAGTAATAGCAGATAGGCTGTCTGTAATTTATCAAAATTCGCTGGACTCTGGGGAAGTGCCAGCCGATTGGAAAACAGCTAATGTGACGCCACTGTTTAAAAAAGGAGGTAGACAAAAGGCGGGTAACTACAGGCCGGTTAGCTTAACGTCCGTAGTTGGGAAATTGCTGGATTCCATCGTTAAAGAAGAAATAGCAGGACACTGGAAAAAAATGGTTCGATCAAGCAGACGCAGCATGGATTCATGAAGGGAAAGTCGTGTTTGACGAATTTACTGGATTTTTATGAAGATGTAACGAGTGCAGTTGACAGAGGGGAACCGGTGGATGTGGTGTTTTTAGATTTCCAGAAGGCATTTGATAAGGTGCCTCACAAAAGGTTGCTGCAGAAGATTAAGGTACACGGAGTTGGGGGTAAAGTGTTAGCGTGGATTGAGGATTGGCTATCTAACAGGAAGCAGAGAGTTGGAATAAATGGGTGCTTTTCTGGTTGGCAGTTGGTGACTAGTGGCGTGCCACAGGGACCGGTGCTGGGGCCTCGACTGTTTACCATATACATAGACGATTTGGAGGAGGGGACCGAGTGTAGGGTAACAAAGTTTGCGGATGACACAAAGATGAGTGGGAAAGCGAATTGCGTGGAGGATGCGGAAAGTCTGCAGAGAGATTTGGATAGGCTAAGTGAGTGGGCGAGGATCTGGCAGATGGAGTATAACATTGACAACTGTGAGGTTATCCATTTTGGAAGGAATAATAGTAAAATGGACTATTATTTAAATGGTGAAAAATTACAACATGCTACTGTGCAGAGGGATCTGGGGGTCCTTGTGCATGAATCGCAAAAACTCAGTTTGCAGGTGCAGCAGGTGATCAAGAAGGCAAATGGAATGTTGGCCTTTATCGCGAAGGGGATGGAGTATAAAAGCAGGGAGGTCTTGCTGCAATTGTACAAGGTACTGGTGAGGCTGCAACTAGAGTAGTGTGCGCGCAATTTTGGTCCCCTTATTTGCGAAAGGATATATTGGCCTTGGAGGGAGTACAGAGAAGGTTCACCAGATTGATACTGGAGATGAGGGGGTTAGGTTATGAGGAGAGATTGAGCCTGTACTCGGAGTTTAGAAGGCTGAGGGGAGATCTTATAGAGACATATAAGATAATGAAGGGGCTAGACGGGGTAGAGGCAGAGAGATTCTTTCCACTTAGAAAGGAAACAAGAACTAGAGGACACAGCCTCAAAATAAGGGGGAGTCAGTTTAGAACAGTGAGGAGGAACTTCTTCTTTCAGAGGGTAGTGAATCTCTGGAATTCTCTGCCCATTGAAGGCGACCTCGTTAAATATGTTTAAGTCACAGGTAGATAGATTTCTGATCAATAAGGGAATTCAGGGTTATGGGGAGCGGGTGGGTAAGTGGAACTAAACCACTATCAGATCAGCCATGATCTTATTGAATGGTGGGGCAGGCTCGAGGGGCTAGATGGCCTACTCCTGCTCCTATTTCTTATGTTCTTATTAAATTTGATGATCAGTCACGATCAAAATGAATGGTAGAGCAGGCTTCAAGGGCCGAATGGTCTACTCCTGCTTCTTGTTTCTATGCAACCACATTGCTGTGGATCTGCAGTCACATGAAGGCCAGACCAAGTGAGGGTGAGAGATTTCCTTCCCTAAAAGTCATGGGTGAATGAGATAGATTTTTTACAACAATCAACAACGATTTTCTGATCAGTAGTCTTTCAAATTTCATCATCTGCATAGTGAGATTTGAACATGGATCCCCAAAGCATTCCCCTGCTCTCTGGATTAATAGTTTATTGACAATACCGCATTGCCATTGCCTCCTCCTGAAAAAAATCTGGGTATTGAGTGGTCATTCTGTGATTAATAGGTAAGGCACATATTTGGCCATACAACCAGCTGGAAAAATCATTTAAATATGTCATGACTTGTGTGGAATATTGGATCTAGAGACAGACAGTGCACTCCTCTCCCGTGTTGGTCATAACACAATCTGAAGCCTACATTCCTTCTTTCTAAACAAAGCAAAGATATTTGCCTCCCTACTTCACAACGTTAGTTGGTGCATACAGGCAATTATGCAAACTGTGAACACAAGCATTGTGTGGTGAAATAGAATTTATTAGCATCATATAGTAAAGGATCCTCCAGGCAAGAGTGATCCTAATATGGAGAATTGAATTTGAAATTGGTCTGGATCAATCCAAAACTAGGATCTTTAATTTAAATGTAGGCATATGGGAAACGTTGGCAAAGGTATCTTGGTAAATATTCAGGGATGTAAGCAATGCTAATATCCAAAGAATAATTCATAATTCACAATGAAGTCCCTTGAGGAATAAAAACTTTGTTGGAAAAGTGATTCAACTGTGACAAACTAGACATGTAAAGGATCAAATTAGATTAATAGATTTAACAGTTTTCCAAAAATAGCAAGCCTGACGTTTGGGAGGCTTGAACAATTAGCTAAGGATGACAAATAAATTGTTAGAGGCAGAAAACAAAGTCAGAGTAAACCAGCAACAAATACAAAAAAAAACTCTACGATTGTCTACAACTGTGTGAGAAGATTACTAAGTCAACGTGGGTCCTTAGAGGCAGCCACAGGAGAAATTGTTGCGGGAGAAGGAAATGACATTCAACACATATTTTATATTTTTGTAGCAGAAGATACAAAAAGCATATCAGAAATAGCAGAAACCAAGGCCGCGATTCTTCCATCGCGACCAGCAACTTTTCTGTTGGGTCGCGGTGGGAGATGCACGTCACCGGCCTTGAACAGGGATTTGCGCATGCGCCGGGAAGGCATGCGCATCTCCCAGAGCGGGCGAACAGTCGCTGGTCAGACCACGCTGAAAACCGGTGGGAAGGCAGGTAAGTAATTTAAATCTTTTCTGCATGTATTTCAAATATGTATATTTGTTCATTATCGGAACCTTTCGCTCGGGGAACTAGCGAGACCCCCTGCTGGAATGAGGGGGGGGCAATCAGGGCCCCCTAGGGGGTCGGGCAGCAGGGGATGGTGCCCCCTGGGCATGGGCACCCTGGCACTGCCCAAGGGGCAAAATGCCCATGCCCAGGGGGCACCTTGGCACTGCCCATCAGGCAGTGGCAAGGGGTTGGGGTAGGGGATCCCACTGCCACTCTACAGACAGGATCAGTCTGGGATGGAGGGAGGACAGCGATTGGGGCGGGCTGGTCTGTGCATCGGGGTGCTCCAGGACACGGGGGAGTGGTTGGTCAGGGCTGGCCTGAGAATTGCTGTGGGGGCCATGATCGGGCCATTGGGGGGGGGGCGGGGGCGGCTTGCTGGAGGGGCAGCACCACGGTGGTCCCAGGCTGGCCAGCAAATGAGGAGTCTGAAAGATCGGGGCCACTGCGCACGTGCAAAGTTCCAGATTCCAGAAGTGTCAAGACTCCAGCGTGAACCGCCCGCCCCCGCCAGTGTTTAAGGAGAGTTTGTGTTGTACTGTCACACACTTGTTTCCCTTTGAGGAAGATTTGGAAGTATTAACAGGTTATGAACCTCTTCGGATCACATCTGTTGTGATTCTGTTTGTTTAATACAAACTTATCCATGTTACACAGAACTGCTAAACTAAATGTAGGTTTGATTTGTTTAAAGATTTAGTACAGGATTCATCAGGTTCTTCAAAACTACTGTGGACTCTACTAACCTTTGATCTCACCAGGTGATTGCCTAGGAGCAAGTGGAGCCCATCCAAAGGTAAACTGAGGACGAGACCCACGGTCACCACTCCTGAAATAAGGTCGAACTCCAGGTGCACCTTGTATGAAGGTATGGGCATGTACTTTTCCTTGAAACCCTTTACCAGCACTTTGACCTGTACTGCACTCTCTGGACATGCCTCTTCTCAGCAGTAGAGATTGGCTGGCACCAGTATCCTCAGTATGCCTATTGGGCTTACTCATATCATTCTGGGAAAATGGGCACACCTTTGCTTCTGACACAAAGATGTGCAGGTTAGGTGCATTGGCCATGGCAAATTGCCCCTTAGTGTCCCAAGATGTACATGTTAAGGGGATTAGTAGGGTAAATGCGTGGGGCGGGCTTGGGTAATATGCTGTTGGGAGAGTCAGGCTCGACAGGCCTAATAGCGTCCTTCTACACTGTAGGGATTCGATGATTCTATGAAACAAAATCTTTATAACTCTCAGGACCTTTCCTAAACTTGCCCATCTTTACAAGGGCACATTTACAGGGACTCACTCCCTGTGGTCACAGCCATAGACTGATCTGCTATTCTCCCTGCCTATTCCCTTTCTTTGCACAGGGAGTATGTGCCCCAATAACTCCTGCAAGTTTTTCCCCATAACATCGAGCTGTGTGTGTGCCCACATGTTTCAGAGAGGAGAAACAAGTGCGTGTTTGAGAGAGAGAGGGAGCATGCATGTGTTTGTGAGAGAGAGGGAATGGGAGAATGTGAGAGAGAGAAGGGGAGCATGTGTGTGGGAGTAGGGGTAAGAATTATTGTTTGTGTGTGGCAGAGATGGAGCTTGTGCATGGGGGAGCATGTGTGTGGGAGAGATGGAGCATGCGTATGGGGGGAGCATGTGTGTGGGAGAGATGGAGTGTGCCTGAGTGGATGCGTGTGTATGTGCATGCGAGAGATGCGTGTGCGTGTGTACGCATATGCATATGCGTGCGCACGAATGCGTGGGGGAGAGTGAGCACATGTAGGGGAGATAGAGTGACAGCAAGTACATCTGCCTCACTCAGTTGCAGGATTTCTGACCGCCACACTCCAACACCAAATCTCATGTACTCACACGGTGAATGAGGGTGAGTGAATGAGCATCAAGAGATTGGGAGTCTTTATTAATTACACTTTTTTTAATTGTCGATTTATTGCTTTGACATTGCTTTATTTTTTAAACAAGTCACATCTTTTCTTTATAGCTCAAGTTAATTTTGAACTTCATGTTTAATGCCGTATCAAACTTTATCTTTCTGAAATTTACTCATCAACTCCTCGAGTGGTGAAAAAAGCAAAATACATTCCTGTCCCACCAATCCCAATCCCAGCCCATCAATCCCTTCCCCCTAAAATGAAAAGATTGGACAAGTCACAGTTAGCTGTTCTTTGGCTGGTCTCAATGCGGTGATTCCACTTTGCTACCATTTTGTTCAGCCATCTTCCTCAGTGTTGTTGTATGGAGCAGATTTCCACTTTCCTTTCCAAAAAGGCCTCAATTCGCTGCAGATTTCTCATCTCATGATAGTTGTTTAGCAACTTGAGCACAATACTGCCTCAAGGAGGGCAGAAAGGACACATCTTCAACAGCCTGTATTCAGTACAGAATTGTCATTTGTTCTCCCCGTCCCTTACTTGGTCAGGAGTCCTTAAAACTATTTTAGCTGACTGTATATTCCAGAGAAATTCTATTCCATGTCTGCTGCAGTTATTGTTTCAGAACATAGAATCTCTACCGTGCAGGAGACACTTGGCCCATTAAGTCTTCACCAACTCCCCAACAGAGGATCCCACCCAGACTCTAACCCTGTAATCCCACATATTTACCTCACAGATCTCCCTAACTTATACATCCTGCAACACAAAGGGGCAATTTAGCATGGCCAATCAACCTAACCAGCACAACTTTGGACTGTTGGGGGAAATCAGAGCACTCAGTCCCATCAAGACATAGGTTGAACGTTCAAACTCCACACAGTCACCCAAGACCAGAATTGAACCTGGGTCCCTGGCACTGAAGGGCAACAGTGCTAACCACTGTGCCACCCTGCTGCTCCAAGTAATTGTATTTTGATGTCTCATCTCAAACATTCAAAAAATCTCAGGATCTGGTGAAGCCATCAGGGGATTAGGTGTTTCACACTCCCCCAGGGATTTAGGATCTTATTTTTCCCACCCCAGTTGTGTATATTGTAGCAGTCTGGGTAGGTTCATCATTGGCTTGTTGAATGTTACAGCTTTTTAAAATATACCCAGAAAAAGAGAAAATAGAAATTATGGCCCAAATTCTTTGCTCTCTTTCACGCCCCTACTACTGCCAATGACAATGGAGAATTTGGTGCTCAGCCAAAACTCCATTCACTGCACCAGGATCAGAGAATCCCAGCCGCAGGTGAGTTCAAAGAATTCCAGCCTATGAGAGCGATTTTAACATTGCACCCCACTGGCTGGTGAGCAGGGCGAGCCGATAAGATCGTGCAAGAGCCGAGAAATCAGGTTCGCGCCAGAATGCTCACCTCTCACAATCTTACTGGCACCAGATATCCAGCAAGGTCAACCTCGTGCCCATTTCCTCCGTGAGGCTGAATAAATTATTTTGAATTGAATTTGAATATATTTAGATAAAAGCAAAATACTGCGGATGCTGGAATCTGAAGCAAAAACAGAAAATGCTGGAAAATCTGAGCAGGTATGAGAGCATCTGTGGAGAGAGAATAGAGCCAACTTTGAGTCTGGATGACCCTATTTAGCATTGATTTAATGGGCAGTACCAAGCCTGGCACCTTGGCACTGCCCACAGGGCACCCTGCGCAATATGCGAAAAAAAATTGGTCCAGGCAGCTGGGGAGGGGGCGGGGGAGGAGGAGGAGGAGGAGAGGAGGCTGGTTGAAAGCATTAGAGCTGAGTGATTGGTCTTTGCTGCTAAAGACCTGCACATGTGCACGGATGCTTTCTGCTGCTCTCAGCCAGCATTCAGGCAATTTAAGCCCCACCCCACCCCATCCCTACAGGCGAGGAACCGTTTCTGCTGATTTTTCATGCACTGAGTGCATAAGATAACAGCTTTGAACTCACCCAAAGAACGGATCTAAAACTCTCCCGTTTTCCCATCCGTCCTGGACTTCGAATTTGTTTGGTAAGATCAACCCCAATATCTTTAAAAAGCACATCCTTTTAACAACATGCATAACAGCCTAGCACAAGTCGTTCCAAGTGATTACTGATTATTGTATATTACTACAAAATCAAATAGCTATGCTGAACGACTACTTTAAAAATATAGTTTGTGCGACTGATTTGTAAATGGCAAATCATGGATGACTAATCTAATTGAATTTTTTGATCAAGTAGGTTGATGAAGTCAATGCTATGCATAATGTCTATACAGATTTTCAAAAGCCTTTGACAAAGTGCCACTTAAAAAGCTCGTTAATAAGATCAGGACTCATGGAATTAGAGGGTCAGTGTCGGCTTCAATAAAAAATTAGTTTACAGACAGAAAACAGTGAGGTTTTTTTAAACCAAAGGATGCACTTTCTCTGTTTCTTTTCTATGTACAGTATGCTTTGTCTGTAGAGCACTTAACAATACTTTTCACTGTATGCTAATACACGTGACAATAATAAATCAAATCAAAGGTGGACATTTATGTTCCATAAGGTGAGTGTTTGGACCACTGCTGTTTGATCCACATAAATGACAGAACAAAACTTCAAAATTTGTCAATGATACCAAATCGGGAATTTATAGAAAAAGGTGCACCAAGATATGGATAGACTAAGCAGAATACTCAGATAACTGGCAGATGGAATTTAATAGAGAGAGATGAGAGATGATCCATTTTGACAGAAGGGCTAGGGAGAGCCAATACTGACTTACTGTCACAGTTCTAAAGTGTATGCAGGGACAGTGCAACCTCGAGGTTCATGTGCATAGATGCATGAAGATGGTAGGATACTGAGAGAGTAGTTAGCAAAGAATATGGAATATTGGGCTTCACGAATAGTTATTGAGTATAGCAGCAGGGACGTTATGTTGATTAGGCCACATCTAGAGTACAGAGCAGGTGTTAAAGTTATGATTTATGAAGATACAAGAGTATCTTCTTGTACATTAGTTTCCCAGGATCAGTAAAAGTTAAACTATTGTGATTCTTTATGAGAGATTCTTTATATTATGCCAAATACTCCATTATTTTTGGTTATCAAGGTGAAGAATCGGTCAATTGTTTAATCACAATTTTTGCATGCATAAAAGGGAGAATCATACTACCCCAATTACATAATTCCCTGTTAATAACTGGATATTTTGAATGAAATGTCAGTGGAATAGATAATTTAGAGCACATTGTGGCAGCATATTAGTAATAATTAGTATATGTAGGATTATGGAACTCAAATCTTAAGCATGTTCAGTTTTGTACTTTCCAAAGCAATAGGAAAGAATTGTCAATGAAGCAAATAGCATTCATTCCTGAACATAATGTATAAAACTACCTTGCATGTTTAGAAACCATAATAAGGTTTCTTGTATCTTTCTTTTCATCTAAGTTAGCATGAAAAACAAGTACACCAAAATGCATTTTTTCAGCAGTGATCAGCTCTCATCACCAGAAGCTTCCTGAACATTGCTGCTTCCCACTAGTCGCTCCCATTGTTAGACATCAAGTACAACAATGTAACTGTATTATCTCAGCACACCGTTTCCTTCAATAACATAAAATTTATGGTTTTAAAAAAACTTTAACCTGTTAACACTCGTAGTAGTTTGCCAAGTGAGATAACTGAATATTGTTCTGGTGTACCCAAAGTTACTCATTTTGAGCTCATTGTGGTATTCAGAGAGGATAAAAGATGATGGCAAGTGTAATATAGATTTTTCCCTTACAAGTGAGAAATAATGAGTTATTTAAGCTACTGAAGTAAAAGTCAACATCAATTCAACACCAATTACAAGACTTTCACATGCTTAACACGTCAAACAGGACTTAATGTTTCTTTGTTCACTGCCTTTCAAATTAGGATTAAAATTAAACTGGGTTTCTTAAATTCTGAACTTGAAACAGATGGTACATTGGATCTGTTCTCCTATTTTGGCAAGATAACTACTATTGAAGTAGATTGAAAGTGATGCTGACCTTAGCTAGATGATGAGTGTGATCAACAAGTGGGGTTGGCAATATTCCACAAAGAGGAAAATATTAGAGTAGCAAACTAATCTGGGTCGCTACTGCACACCCAGCACTTATTTATGAAGGCTGAGAAGAGAGGACTACTGTTCATTTTCCACTCAAGATGCAAATGATGCATGGTAAATGACAGGATAAAAAAAGGAAGGGTGGGGGATCAATAGAAAAGTTAAGAGGAATGTAAAAAATTTAGGCCGGGGAAAACTTACTGTTCGAAATCTTTGTTACAAATTAGTATCCGATTAATTGTAAATTTAGGGATCTCCTTCTTTGCTAATGCAAGACAAAGATGTCTTTAAAAATATTGGTTTGCCTACTATAGGTATGGTCACCTTCATTCTTTGAGAGATATTTAGACTTGTGTTACGGAAACAGGATGTTATTTTCATCTAACATGATAATGCTCCTTTAAGAAGTTCACATATCCAGGCAGGCAGAGTCACATCTTCAGTTTATGGCGAGAAGCAGCAGCACTGAAATAGCATCAACAACAATTTACATTTATATGATGCCCTTTAACATAATAAAACACCTTAAGGTGTAATGCTTCACGAGAGCATTACAAAACAAAGTATGACATCACAGACATGAAGGCAGATGATCAAAAGCTGGTCAGAAGCAGGTTTTAAGGAATATCTCAAGAGGAAAGCAAAGTCGAGAGATAGAACATAGAACAGTACAGCACAGAACAGGCCCTTCGGCCCACGATGTTGTGCCGAGCTTTATCTGAAACCAAGATCAAGCTATCCCACTCCCTGTCATCCTGGTGTGCTCCATGTGCCTATCCAATAACCGCTTAAATGTTCCTAAAGTGTCTGACTCCACTATCACTGCAGGCAGTCCATTCCACACCCCAACCACTCTCTGCGTAAAGAACCTACCTCAGACATCCTTCCTATATCTCCCACCAGGAAGGTATTCCTGAGCTAAGGACCTAGGCATCTGAAGGTGCAGCCGTGGTGGAATGATTAAAATCGAGAATACAGAAGAATCCATAATTATAATTATTATTTCTGAGTGTATGGAGCTGGAGAAGATTAGAGATGCGAAGAAAGAGGCCATGGAGCTATTTGAAAATAAGGATGCTGCTCGATTGGAAACCAGTATTGGGATACAGTGAAAAGTACTAGTTTCTTGCATGCTATACAGTTAAAACATACTTTTCGTAGAGTACATAGGGGAGAAGGAAAGGATATAGTGTGCAGAATATAGTGTTGCAGTTACAGGTAGGGTGGAGAGAAGAGATCAGCTTAATATATGATAGGACCATTCAAAAGTCTGATGACAACAGGGAAGAAGCTGTTCTCGAGTCTGTTGGTACGAGTTTTCAGACTTGTGTATCTTTTTCCTGATGGAAGGTGGTGGAAGAGAAAATGTCGGGGGACGGTGCATGGGGTCCTTGATTATGCTGGCTGCTTTTCCGAGGGAGCAGGAAATGTAGACGGAGTCAATGGATGGGAGGCTGGTTTGCGTGATGGACTGGGCCACTTCGTAGTTTCTTGCAGTCTTAGTCAAAGCAGGAGACATACCAAGTTGTGATACATCCCGATAGGATGCTTTCTATGGTGCATCTGTAAAATTGGAGAGAGTTGTAGCTTTCTAAGTAGAGGCGTTGGTGGAGTTTCTTAACTACAGCCTCTAGTTTACAGTGGCTGAATGCGAGAGACCAGCCAGAAGTGAGTTAGAACAGTCAAGTCGAGGGGTTACAAAGACAAAAATGACGGTTTCAACTAGATCAGCTGAGACAGGGCAAAAATTAGGCAATGTTCCAGATGTAAACACCTTACACAGTAGAGTTCTAACTGTGCATAGCTAACAAAATAAATTAGGGTCATGCTGAAAATGAACAACTTATTTCAAAGAAAAAAAGACCATAGCAGGTTACATAATAAACAAGAACAGATTGTATAATAAATTTTGATCTGAACACTTGTATTTTAAAAAGCTGAAGTTACCTGTTGCCCCAAGCATTGAGATTAAAAGAATAATGTTTTTTTTTTTAAATGACCAATCAATATGAGTTTAAGCAGCCTTGGATTAGTTTCCTAGTGGGCACACAATCTCACTGTAAATTACTGTCCCTAATTTTAAGACTAAAGAGATAATCTAACTCAACAATAGTCAGGTGACTGTTCTGAACAAAAACCAAAAACTGCAGATGCTAGAGACTTAACTTAAAAACAGAACATGCTGGAAACACTCAGCAGGTCAGGCAGCATCAGTGGATTGAGAAACAGAGTTCAAGGCTGTGATTTTACCCAATGTTTGAGGGTTAGAGAGCAGAGGGGGTGGTAAAGATGGCAGCAAAAGGCATCAGGAGGGAAGTTCAACACGTTATGTCACTCAGGGGTATCCGCAATGGCAGGAGAGGCAGCAGCTTGGCAACTAATTTAAGAAAGTTGATGGCTATTTCCCTGGGCTGCCTGCATTCAGCTGCATGGAAGTAGCCTCCCAGCTGCTTCCTGGGAATCATGGGTCCCAGGAGGCTCCATGTTCAGAACAGGGGCCCCGGCAGCAGTGACCAATAGCCGGAGTCTGACTGAACCTACTGGTGTGGTTACAACACCAATTGCTGGAGCCTTCCTGCTTGATCTCAGCACAGAATCTGCCCATTGTTGGCTCCCTATTTTTACTTGCAGCCTCAGCAGTGATCACCTCTATCAGTGGCGCTGTCGAGGCTGCAGAGCTGATGGCTCTCCTATTGGGCTAGCAACACAGAGGCACTAAGCCATTCTGAATTGGCAACCCCTGGGAAGATTGTCACTGGTGCCCTCCCAGATGTCAGGATTTGCCTTATGCTGCCAAAATCCCATCCAACATATTTTTTTTTAAATTTGATCGAAAATGGGCATTGCTGGTAAGGCCAGCATTTTAAATCACCCATTCCTAGTTGCCCTTGAGATGGTGCTGGTGGTGGAGAGCTGCTTGCGGAGAGCTGCTTGCTTGAACTGCTGCAGTCCATGTGATATCAGCATGCCCACAGTGCTTTTGGAAGGAAGTTCCAGGATTTTGATCCAGCAACACGAGGAATGGCAATATAGTTCCAAGTCAGGATTGGGTGAGGCTTGGAGGACAACTTACAGGTGGTGGTGCTTCCATGCACCTGCTGCCCTTGTACTTCTAGGACGAAGAGGTTGTAGGTTTGGAAGGTGCTGTCGAATGAATTAATGTGGTAAGTTGCAGCAGTGCATCTTGTAAATTATGCCACTGTGCACTAGTGGTGGAAGAATGTTTACAGTGCTGGTTAGGATGGCAATCAAGTAGATTGCTTTGTACTGGATGGTGTCAAGCTTCTTGAATGTTGGTTGAGCTATACTCATCCAGGCAAGTGAGAGTGTTCCCTCAAAATTTTGAGTTGTGCCTTGCAGTTGGTGGATCAGCACTGAGGAGTCAGGTGTGCCAGGAAAACGTGTATTTTAAGACATTTACACTGTTAAATATTAGGAATAAGGTATAGTTTTAAATGGGTTTAATGTTTCTCTGTAAGGAAGGGTAAGCATTAAATTCATGCTAGACAAAAGTGCTTGCATCTGAGGCTTTGGCTTCAAAGAAAACTGCTTCTATTATGCTCAAGATTGAGTTAAGGCATGAAAAGCAAACAAGATGGGTGAAGCATAAAGTTGTTGCTTAACAACCAGGGATATCTTTAGGGTAGGAAAGCCTTTGTGATTGTGCTTTAAATGAATTCATTAGCAGTTGGAGGTAGGTAGTGAGAGAGAAGGCAGCTCTCACAACTCTGCTAGAAGCAGTCAGTTTTAGAAGGCTGAAGGAGGAGCATCTCTCTCAGTTTTGCTGGAAAAAAGAACATACTATGGTTAAGAAAACAGATGCCCGTAACTTAAAGAACAGCTAATTAAGGAAACTAGAGGAATGGAGAGAAGTTCCCAAAGGTATTAGAGCAGATAACTGCAGGTATTAGGGCAAAAAATAGTGGGGCAGCACGGGGGCACAGTGGGTGGCATTGATGCCTCACAATACCAAGGACCCGGGTTTGATTCCTGGTTTGGGTCACTGTCTGTGTGGAGTTTGCATGCTCTCCCAGTGTCTGCGTGTGTTTCCTCCGGGTGATCCAGTTTCCTTCCACAGTCCAAAGACGTGCGGGTTAGGTGGATTGGCCATGCTAAATTGCCACTTAGTGTCAGGGCGACTAGTAGGATAAGTACGTGAGGTTATGGGGGTAGGGCCTGGGTTGGATTGTGGTCGGTGCAGGCTCAATGGGTCAAATGGCCTCCTCCTGCACTGTAGGGATTCTATTCTACAAACAGTTCAGTAAATGCAGACAAAGATGAGGAGAAGGCTGAGAAGCCAGAAAGAGACCTGAAGTGATTTTCACATTTGAGATCAGCCTGTGGAATGCAAGTTGAAATAATTGTGGAAGTCGATGGCTAGTTTGTGTAAAAGCATTCAAGTCAAAGGAAACCTGAAATGACACTTGGAAAATCTGGTACTGGATTTCTTGTTAAAAAGTGGAGCAGGAGCTTTGTTTGAAAGGATAGTCCACAAAATCTGGATTGGATTCTTAATGCAAACAGCTGATGGAAAGCATTATTTGAAAGATGATTTTAAAGCATGTCTCTTTGGGAGTCAAGTTTGGAAACACTGTGACAATCGGGGAGGAATTAGAGAAGAAATCCACAGATGATTGGTTGAGTGAAAACTGCACTGAGAGGGGAGTAAAGGAGTATTGTATCACAATCAAACTTTTCATGTTTAAAAAATATGTTCGTTGTTGTTAAAACGAATTAGCAGTCCTGTGACTCTGTTCCTCCACATTTTCCAAAAAGAAAGTAAAAATTATGATCTTTTGAGCCAGAGTTCCATTCTGGAACCATCCCATCTATTAGTAATACCAACTGGGAACGTAACAAAAGTCGAGTTACTCTCTGCAGGATTCCTAGCCTCTGACCTGCTCTTGTAACTACAGTATTTGTATGGCTGGTTCAGTTCAGTTTCTGGTCAATGGTAACCCCCAGGATGTTGATAATGGCCAATTCAACAATGGTTATACCACTGAATGTCAAACTAAGATAGTGGATTTGGAAATGGTCGTTGCCTGGCACTTTTGTGGTCCAATGCTGCTCGTCACTCATCAGCCCAAGCTGGATGTTGTCCAGCTCTTGATGCATATGGGCAAGGGCTGCTTTAGTTAGTATCTGAGAAGTCGCAAATGGTGAACAATAATCAGTGAATAACCCCACATCTGACCTCACACTGAAGGGAAAGTCATTGATGACACAACTGAAGAAGGTTGGGCCTACAGGACACGACTCTGAGGAACTCTGGCAGTGATGTCCTGAGACTGAGATGATTGATCTCCAACAACCACCATCTTCCTTTGTACCAAGTATGACTCCAACCAGTGGAGTTTTCTCCTCCATTCCCATTGACTCCAGTTTTGCTGGGGCCCCTTGATGCCACATTCACTCAAAAGCTGCCTTGACGTCAAGGACAGTCACTCTCTCTTCTGGGTTTCAGGTGTTTTGTCCATGCTTGCACTAACACTGTAAATTGCAGCTGTACTAGGACCATTGTACCTGTACTAGAACAGTTTTGCTAAGAGTGCAGCTATTTCTGGAGCTCACGTCTTCAGTACTATTGCAGGAGTGGTATTAGAACTCAGTGCCTTTCCAGTATTTAGTGCCTACAGCCGTCTCTTGACATCAGATGGATTGCATCAAATTGGCTGAAGAATGCCATCCGGGATGCTGGGGACTTCAGGAGGATGCTGAGACGGATCATCCATTTGGTACTGATTCTGGCTGAAGATTGATGCAAATGCTTCAACCTCGTCTTTTGCATTGATGTTCTGGACTCTCCCATCCCCAAGGATGGGGTTATTTGCAGAGCCTCCTGTTAGTTACTCAATTGTCCACCACCATGCATTTAGCTCTGTCAAACATGCTGCTTTTGCTTTTTGGCATGCAAGTAGTCCTTGTGTTGCAGCTTCACCATTTTAACATCTGATTTCTAGATGTGCCTGGTGATGCTGCTCCTGGCATGCCCTCCTGCACTCTTCACTGAACCAGGGTTGATCCCTGGCTCGATGGTAATTATAGAGTGGGGAATATGTCAGACCATGAGGATACAAATTGTGGTTGTATACAACTCTGCTGTTGCTGATAGCCCACAACAGCTCATGGATGCCCAGTTTGGAGTTACTAGATTAGATTTAGCACAGCAGTAGTGCCTCACAATACAATGGCAGTTACTCTCAATGTAAAGATGGGATTGGGTCTCCACAAGGATTGTGCAGTGTTCGCTACCAATATTGTCAGGGACAGATACATCTGCAACAGGTAAATTGGTGAAGACGGAGTCAAGTAGGATTTTTCCTCTCGTTGGTTCTCTTACCACCTGCTGCAGACCCAGACTACCAGCTATGTTCTTTAGGACATGGGCAGCTTCGTCAGTAGTGGTGCTACTGAGCAACTCTTAGTAATGGACAAGGTAGACAAGTCCCCAGGGCCTGATGGGATATACCCCAGAATACTGAGAGGCAAGGGAGGAAATTGCTGGAGCCTTGAGAGAAATCTTTGTATCCTCACTGGCAATTGAGTCTGTGTCTTATAAGTTCTGTTTGTGAACAGAATTCCCACTCACCTGAAGAAGGGGCTCAGAGCCTCGAAAGCTTGTGTGGCTTTTGCTACCAAATAAACCTGTTGGACTTTAACCTGGTGTTGTTAAACTTCTTACTGTGTTTACCCCAGTCCAACGCCGGCATCTCCACATCATACAAGGGAGGTCCCAGAGGATTGGAGAATAGCCGATGTTGTTCCTTTTTTTAAGAAGGGTAGCAAGAATAATCCAGGTAATTACAGGCCAGTGAGCCTTACATCAGTGGTAGGGAAATTATTGGAGAGGATTCTTCAAGACAGGCTTTATTCCCATTTGGAAATAAGTGGACTTATTAGTGAGAGGCAACATGGTTTTGTGAAGGGAAGGTCGTGTCTCACGAACTTGATCGAGTTTTTCGAGGAAGTGACAAAGATTATTGATGAGGGTAGGGCAGTGGATGTTGTCTACATGGACTTCAGTAAGGCCTTTGATAAGGTACCTCATGGCAGACTGGTGCAGGTGGTGAAGTCGCATGGGATCAGAGGTGAACTGGCAAGGTGGATACAAAACTGGCTCGGTCAAAGAAGACAGAGGGTAGCAGTGGAAGGGTGTGTTTCTGAATGGAGGGCTGTGACAAGTGGTGTTCCTCAGGGATCAGTGCTGGGACCTTTGCTGTGCTTTGGAGGAAAATGTAAATGGATTGATTAGTAAGTTTGCGGACAACACAAAGGTTGGTGGATTTGCGGATAGGGATGAGGACCATCAGAGGATACAGCAGGATATAGATCAGTTGGAGACTTGGGCGGAGAGATGACAGATGGAGTTTAATGCAGACAAATGTGAGGTAATGCATTTTGGAAGGTCTAATACAGATAGGAAATATACAGTAAATGGCAGAACCCTTCAGAGTATTGATAGGCAAAGGGATCTGGGTGTATAGGTACACAGGTCACTGAAAATGGCAATGCAGGTGGAGAAGGTAGTCAAGAAGGGATACGGCATGGTTGCCTTCATCGGCCGGGGTATTAAGTTTAAAAATTGGCAAGTCATGTTGCAGCTTTACAGAACCTTAGTTAGGCCGCATTTGGAACAGAGTGTTCAATTCTGGTCGCCACACTACCAGAAGGATGTGGAGGCTTTAGAGAGGGTACAGAAAAGATTTACCAGGATGTTGCCTGGTATGGAAGGGATTAGCTATGAGGAGAGGTTGGAGAAACTTGGTTTGTTCCCACTGGAGCGACGGAGGTGGAGGGGAGACCTGATAGAAGTCTACAAGATTATGAGAGGCATGGACAGAATAGATAGAAGCTTTTTTCCAGGATGGAAGAGTCAATTACTAGGGGGCATAGGTTTAAGGTGCAAGGGGCAAGGTTTAAAGGAGGAGATGTATGAGACAGATTTTTTACACAGAGTAGTGGGTGCCTGGAACTCGTTGCCGGGGGAGGTAGTGGAAGTGGATACGGTAGTGTCTTGACAAGTACATGACTAGGATGGGAATAGAGGGATATCATCCCCGGAAGGGTAGGGGGTTTTAGTTAAGTCGGACAGCATGGTCGGTGCAGGCTTGGAGAGCCGAAGGGCCTGTTCCTGTGCTGTAATTTTCTTTGTTCGTTTGACATTGAATTCCCCCATCCAGAGTATATTTTGTACCCTTGCCAACCTTAGTGCTTCCTCCAAGCATGGTGTAGAACTGATTCAATAAGTAACCAATAAGGGGCTTTGTTTTCCATGTCTGACCTGATGTTACAGACTTCATGGGTTCCAGTGTCGATGTCGACTCCCTCCCAACTGTACACCACTGTCCCACCATCTCTGGTGGCATATCCCTGTCAGTGGGAGTGTATCAAGAGCATCAAAAATAACAAAAATCCTAAGAATAAGTGTGCACACATAAAACTGCCTCAGTAGTAAAAAAACAAAGTATATTTGAGAGATCAATTGTATGGAAATTGGTAACACAAGTCTTCTCGTTAGAAAAAATAACAATAAATGTCACAATGGAACAATTTTATTCAATGTTGATAGCGACTGCAGCGTCAAGTGAGAGCTAACCAAATGGTTGAAATTTTAAAAATCCAACAAAAAATGTTTCAAATAAAATTTCAGATGAGATTTTTCTTTTCAATTGATTCTACACTTTTCAATAAAATCAGCACTGCAGGAATTCACTTATTTATCAGAAATCCATAATTATAATTCATGTAATGGCATAACCTTTACAATTGCTGCTTCTTAGAATGCCCTTTTAGATGGTTGTCAAGGATACGAATACCAATGTCAGACACAGCTGGATCACAAAACTTCAGTTAGCTTTTCACAAAGCCACAATTACAGTTTAATTAACATGGGCATTTATTGCATCTTATAAAGCTGACACAATCCAACAGTTGAACTAAAAGAAACCAGTTGGAACTATTTAATTTTCTCGAGGGTACCTATCGCTTAATTTAGATTTTCTGCAGAATGCACTTAAAGTGACTAAGATGTGCGTTAGGATCTATTTATTAGTGACATATAATTAGTTAGAAAACATTCTACAGGATATCTGTAAACTCTACATCCAATTGCTTTTGGAAAATCCCTCTTACAAAATCAAGCCACAAATTATCAAGATTATTCTGCTAATAAAATTTACCACTTTTAATTAATTTAACAAGAAATATTTATAAGTTACACAGTCAGAAATCTCAAGTTTTTTGCTAAATGGGCAAACAAATACTAGATAAAAGGACTGGATATTACTGTGGGCTCACATAATATCCTTTTACTTCTGACCAAGACTTATGGTATGAAAGTCCTCTTTCTCTGCCAAATGCAATTGCTCTATTTGAAACAAGTCAACAAAATTTCAGTCTATTCGGCATGAAGAAACAAAACGTATAAAACTGGGGCATTTTAACAATTTTAAAATTGGCAACTGCACTCAAAGATGACAGATGTTTAAAATTTAGATACAAGGGTGAATTAAGGACTTGGGGGACAGTCATGTTTGAAGGAGATGGGAGTACAAACGAGCACAAATTCATAGAATGTGCTACATTCAAGAATGGTTACCCACTAGGTGCACTGAATCATGGCATCATAAAACCATAGAATCCCTATACTGCAGAAGGAGGCCATTCAGCCCACTGAGTGTGCACTGACTCTCCGAAGGAGCATCTTACCCAGTCTCCCCACTTATCCCTGTAACCCTGCACATTTACCATGGCTAATCCACCTAACCTACACATCTTGGGACACTAAGGGGCAACTTAGCACGGCCAATCCACTTAACTTGCACATCATTGGACAGTGGGACGAAACCGGGACACTCGGAGAAAATCCACACAGGCATGAGGAGACCATGCAAACTCCACACAGGCAGTCACCCAAGGCCAAAATCAAACTCGGGTCCCTGGCGCTGTGAGGCAGTAGTGCTAGCCATTGTCACCATACCATCCTGTCAATTGAATTACTTATTTCTTTATCCCTGTGATGGAAATTTGTCCTTTTCCTTTTGCACTAGTGAGGTAATTGCATGAGAGGTGTATTTAAGCGAGCCAAAGAAGAATCCAGAAGTCACACTTCGTAATTGGACTGAAGTAGGCAATTTTCCAAAAGCCATATTGGCACCATTCATAACGTGCCTACAATGCAGAGGGGAACACCAGATGGATATTCGTTCAAACCCCCTCTGCACAGCTGAGAGACCTTTAAATTTCAAAGCCAACGAAAGATCCTTATTCTGCCCAGCAACAGCGCGAAGCTGCATTTTAAACCGGCCTTTGGCCAAGGAAGGTCGGGATATCTGCGAGTCAAGACCGAGAGTGGGCTATATGGCATAACCAGACTATCAATAAAATATTACAGGAATAAAATGGCCAAGGCAGGCAAAGAAACTTAACAAACTAGGGTAAAAGGAATAAAAGATTAGATTAAATCTCCCTACACACAGCAGGACAAAATGACATTAACACCTAATCTCGCAAGCAGGGAACACAGACACAAAACAATGAGGTCAATTCAGATAAGGAGACACATAGAGGGGATAATGGGAAACACATTAAAACACCGGGGCAAGAACAGGTAGTCCCATTAACACAAACACACACCATACAAATGCAAATTGACAAGCCTCCCAGAGAACTTCCTGACCTGACAGACCACTTTATACATATTGTAAAAATGCATAATCAAATGTTCCCGCTCGAATTTGGATCCCTATAAAGATCCAGAGCTGATGTGAAAGGATTGAGATCAACGTGGCCAAGCCACTGTTTCGGAGCTGGTTACGTTGGTTCTCCCTGGGTTCCCAGTAATTGTACAATAAAGAAAAACACTTTGAACGTTGCCTTGCGACTCGACCTCTTGAATGCACTGGTACAAGGGATTTTTCCCTACAACAGGACTATTGGCTAACTATTTAGAAGGACTCAGATGAAGGAAGAGCCTGATACCAAGCTGATAGACACAGTTTAAGAAACAATTATTCTTTCTCATGTTGGCCCAGTCTTAACTATGAATACCTCAGACAGGAAAATATATTTTGCCCGTTACAAATATGCTCATACCTTATTTTTGAAGAAAGACAAAAGATGCAATAACACAATGCTCTCCTGGCTTGCCTTCCATCCTCCAGGCACTTCAGCTTAAGAGGTCCACTACTCATACCTTATTCTGCACTAAGTTCCATGCATCTATCACCTTCGTCATGGCTGACCCACATTGACAATTGGTTCCAGAACCCTTGAAATTCTGTTTTTTTCTACAGAAATCATGTCTTATACTTAAATCAGTCCATATCATCACTCTTCCCTAACTATTTAATAGCTGGGACCCAAGCACTGGTCCTTGCAGTACCTTATCTCACCGTCTGCCAACCTGAGAATGACCCATTTATTCCTACTATTTTCTGCCCATTAATCAATTCTCAATCCATGCCAGTATATTGCCCCAATCCCATATGCTCCAATTTTATGAACTAACGTCTGGACTGGAATTTTCCAGCAATCCACTGTTGTGGCTTCTCCCACAGTGGGGCCAGTGAACGATTGAAATCTCGGCTCACATCCGTGGGACCAGGAGATACCGACAGCATGAAGGGCTGGAAAATTCAGGCCCGTAAAATTCAGGTCCTTTGGTGGGATCTCATTGAAAGCTTCCTGAAAATCCAAATACACTACATCCCTTATTCTCTCTTATCTATTGTTAGTTTTATCCTCCATGCTAGGACCCTCCCCACTGTGATGCCAACCCCCCTCTCCCCCATGATGTGGCTGGTGCTCCACCCCTGCTGAAGTCAAGCCCTGCTCCTGACCATACCCACCCTCAGCTCACACAATGCAAACCACAAAAATACAGAGAAGTGCACAAATCACCACTTTTGACTTTTAACTTATGAAAACCAGCCTGTAATTGATCAATTAAAATCCATGTCTGCTTGTGGTCAGCACAGTAAGAAGTCTCACAACATCAGGTTAAAGTCCAACAGGTTTATTTGGTAGCAAAAACCACTAGCTTTCGAAGCGCTGCTCCTTCATCAGGTGAGTGGGAGTTCTTTTCACAAACAGGGCATATAAAGACACAAACTCAATTTACAAAATAATGGTTGGGAATGCGAGTCTTTACAGGTAACCAAGTCTTAAAGGTACAGACAATGTGAGTGGAGAGAGCATTAAGCACAGGTTAAAGAGATGTGTATTGTCTCCAGCCAGTGAGATTTTGCAAGCCCAGGCAAGTCATGGGGGTTACAGATAGTGTGACATGAACCCAAGATGCCGGTTGAGGCCGTCCTCATGTGAGCAGAACTTTGCTATCAGTCTCTGCTCAGCGACTCTGCGCTGTCGTGTGTCATGAAGGCCGCCTTGGAAAACGCTTACCCGAAGATCAGAGGCCGAATGCCCGTGACCGCTGAAGTGTTCCCCGACAGGAAGAGAACACACTTGCCTGGTGATTGTCGAGCGGTGTTCATTCATCCACTGTCGTAGCATCTGCATGGTCTCCCCAATGTACCATGCCTCAGGACATCCTTTCCTGCAGCGCATCAGGCAGACAACGTTGGCCGAGTTGCATGGTCAGCATGACAGTAAAAATGATCAATATTGTGATCTATGTGTCTTGAGGTGAGCAAACATGGAACTGGTCAACGAGCAGCGAGATGGAGAAATCAGCCAATGATATGACTCCAGCACAGGCCAGTGCACGGCTGCAAAAAAAACAGAAAAAGTCCAACGCAGGAGCAAATATTCCAGTCAGTCCAAGTCCCATGCCAGTAGCTTTGCTGGCAACTGTCTGACAGTTCCTTGTCCAGAAAAGACTTTCTGAAGGCCCGTATTGAGAGTGATGGAGGATGGTGGTTACTCACCAGTTATAACTGTTTTATGTTCTATGAAGAAGTGAAACAATTCATTCATTTCATCGATGATAGTACAGCACAGGAACAGGCTCTTTGGTCCATGATGTTGTATCGAACATGATGCAAAATTAAACTAATCCCTTCTGCCTGCCCTTGGTCCATATCCCTCTATTCCTTGCATATAGATGTACTTATCAAAAAGCCCCTTAAATGCCCCTACCGTATCTGCCTACACCACCACCCCTGGCAGCGCATTCCAGACTCTTACCATTCTGTAAAAAACTTCACATCATCTTTGAATGTTGCCCCTCTTACCTGAAGTGCATGCCCCCGGTATAATTTTATAGAGACAACAACCCTAGTTTGTCCAGCCTCTTTCTATAGCTCATACCCTCTAATCCAGGCAGCATCCTGGTAAACCACTTCTGCACCCTCTCCAAAGCCTTCACATCCTCCCTGTAATGTGGCAATCAGAATTGAACTCAATACTCTAAGTGTGGCCTAACCAAAGTTTTATAAAGCTTTAACATAATACCCTGACTGAAAAATTGTTAATTTCTTACTGCAGCGGCTCTTAGCATTCTCATCCAAACTTGTGTCAAAAAGTACGGAAAATAATTCAATAGTTTTCTTCAGAGATTCACTTCCATTCTGCAATTGCATCATTAGTGTGTCACAAATAACACTGATGGTCTCAATGGTGATCTTCGTTTTTCTTTTTAAAGTGATTCTATGTCTCTAAACTCATCAAAAAAATAACTTTTTGTCTTGCATGCTTCTGATCATCAAAGGAACTTGTATCCTTTGTTAATGTCAATGCCTCTGCTTCCACTTAGTCTCAGTTGGAAATTTTATCTAACAACTTCATTGAATGCTGCACAATCATATCAATATGTTGCAGCAATTTGTAGATTCTTTTAAGTAAACGGGGGCAGTAAAAACGGCAATACTGTGCTTTTCAAACTTCTCTGCTAAGAATTTTGCTTCAGCTTTCACACATTGTTTCTCCGAATTTAATGCGGTTATGTCTGATAAGCATTCCTTTATATCAAGAAAGTTCAGTTTCAAAGTCAAAACAGCATCTGCACGAGCAGACCTCCTGGTGTCACACATTCTTTTGGCGGTAAATGTTTTCTATGTGCCTAATCCAAGCATGATTACAGCATATTCCACCGATGCATGGAAACCGAAAAAAAAGGCACACAAGTTTTGAACAAAGAAAAATAAATGTATGGCTGCTTCATACAATTCAGCTGTTACACTATAGATTAAATTCAAAAAGTGACCGGAACATGGGACGAATAATGTACAGGGCCTTGCATTGTTCAGTCTTGCTTGTTGACCCGAATATTTTCCTGTCATATTCGCAGTATAGTCGGAGCTCTGTCTGACAATTTTTGATGTCTAAACCTAAATTTGCAATGATTTCCAAAACAGTTGTCTCCAGGCACTCAGAAGTGTGGGAATGTAACTGGACATGACTCACATCCGGTGTTGAATCAACTAACATGGAATAGTATTTGGCATCTTTTATTTTATTAGTGAATTGGCTTCTGAGCCGCTCTGCCATTACAGTGATGAAGTCATCGTCGGCTCCATGCATTAAAAAAATTGGTCTTCCCTGAGCCACAATATTGATAGCTTTTCAAATGCTCTTTGAGAAACTCGTCAAATTCACTGCGATATTCAAGGCATGCTAAAAAATACCCCTTCAACTTGACGCCATTGACTCATGTCCTCTTAAAAGAAGTCCCAAGGAAAACAGCAGTTTGACTGTGGCAACAACATATCTCCAACCTTTCCTCCAGTAAAAACACTCCTTTTTAAACTGAGCCAACGCAGAATCAATTCTTCCAGATGATTTACATATTTGAACAAACACATACGAAGCCTTAATATAACTTTTGGAAGTTTCATGATGAGCAAGATCTCTTCCAACATTTCTCCAGTTAGAGTACCCATCGACGAAGGCATGCATGTTTCTCTTTACTAGAGCCAGGGAATAATTTGCAAATGTAACACTGTCTTTAGAGATTTCTGAAAAAACAAAACAACAAATTTCTCCTTTCCCTCGTGCCATTTCTCTTCACCCTCAGAAAATGGGATTCATGAAGACTTCTAAACTGCTTTTGGCCTCCAACATCAAATTATTTTCTCAAATTTTCCATATTACCCATGTTCTCTGGTCTATTTATTACAAAATATGTAGTTATAACCAGTGGAACAGATTTTGGCCATAAGGAAACTTCTTTAGGATAGGTTCTTTCCTCACACTTCAGCGCCAGAAAAATGGGCTTGAGCACCATCTTGTAATTCCATTCCCATTTCAAGAGTCCACTTCTTCTCGTTCATGAACTTATTGTTACCTTTTCAGGCAATGTAGTATCTTCGGAAATCAGCAAGTCAAAATAATCAGATAATTCACTTTTAGTGGATGAGGATGAATGTGCAGTTTGTGCATTGCTCAATTCTTCAAACTTTGCCCTCTTGCCTTGCCTTCAATTTTCTGCGCTTGACTACCAGATTGACAGTGTTGCTTCATATTATCTGATCTTTCTTGATTTTAACAAATACGAACTTTCTAAAAGAGTAGCGTTATTGGCTTCCTCAGACCTGGTGTTCAATTTGCCCCAACTCTCACAATGCGCTTACCGTTGTGCTGGCTCATTGGCTGCGGTCTCCCCTCGGTTGCCCAGTCCCCCTCAGCCCTGGCTCAGGCTAAAGTTGCTCCTAATGACTCAATGACCTACTGTTCTGCTAGCTCACTGGCTATCTGCCTGGCTACCTTGCCGTAGTGCTGGCTCACAGACTGCCTGGTTATACTATGGCCTCGGCCCATTGCCTAACTCTCCTCAGCCCTACTGCTTGCCTGGTCGAGTTACTCCACTGCTCCCCTTGATGTCCGCTGGTGCCTCCTCGGCCCTCGCATCTCACCTCTGTTTGGCAACGACCTCATAACGTGCTGGCTCAGTCACTGGCTGCTTCATCTACAGCCTGGACTCGCCTTTGGCCTTATTTCATTGCCCAGCAGCTTTCCTCAGCCCTGCTGGCCGAGTTAAGTTGCCCCGCTGCTTCCCCCGACCACCAGCACTTCCTCCTTGGCCTTTGCACCCGAGGCAAGCTCGCTGTTGGCTCAAGCCTTCTTAGACCGATGGCCCTCGTCAGAAATTTGCTTGCCCTTTTTACAATTGGGTTTTGGGCACACCACCCTCTGCAGCTCTAGTGTTGGGTCAGAAGTAGCCCTGCTGCTCCCCTCAACAATTGATGGCCAGTGGAAGCTCACACCCCAAAAGGTAAGCTCACAACCTCGCTGTTGGCTCAGACTGTCTGCCTGGCCTTCTGGCTTCATCAGCCCTGCTTAAGAAACCTGGGCTGCTGCTGTTTCCAAAAATATTTTTAAGGATTCTCATTATTGCTGCTTTATCCTCCAAAGTCACCAAACTCTCAAAGATCTTGCACAATATTTTCCACATCAGATCCGATGTTGCTCTGCATTGGTTGCTAATATGAGTCTATCAGCAAATTCAGAACGCTCAGGCTCTGATTAGTGCCCCCCCAGAGCACTGTGCCTAGGCATGATGTGTTTCATTATAGATCCGCCTCTGCAGCCACCTATTTCAACAATCTAGGATGTAGATCATAAGGTCCAAGGGATTTGCCAATGTTCAGTCCACTTAATTTCCCCAGTACTATTTCTTTACTAATGCTATTTTTTTTTCTCATTCCCAGTGATCCTTTGGTTCTCTTGTATTTCTGCGTTCTTTGCATATTCATCCATGAAGACAAAGTAATTGTTCAACCTATCTACCATTTCTTTATTTCCCATTCTCCTATCTCTCTGCCTGTAATGGCCCACATTAGTCTTTGTTAATCTTTTCATTTTTACATACTAATTTAGTCTGTTTATATCTTTTTCGCTTATTTATTTATTTGAATTTCCCTATCTTTATCAGCTTCTCGGTCCTCCTTTGTTGAATTCTACAATGCTCCCAATCTTCAGACTTACTATACTCTTTTGACAAATAAGCCTCTTGCTTTGACTTAATACAATCTTTAACTTCTCATAAACCATGGTTCTATAACTTTTCCTCAAAAGAATGTTGTTAAGAATGTACTAGTTCTTGAAATGCTAAGCATTGCTTGTCTTCCCCAATCTACCATAACTTACCAATCATAGGTTTGTGGTTTTGTTTATTTTAGATTTAATGTAAAATTAGTTTTTTAAAAATTAATTTATGGGATGTGGGCGTTACTGACTAGGCCAGCATTTATTGTCCATCCAGAGTTGCCCTTGAGATGGTGGTGGTGAGCTGCCTTCTTGAACCGTTGCAGTCTTTGTAGGCACACCCATAATGCTGTTAAGGAGGGAGTTTCAGGACTCTGACCTTGCGACAGTGAAGGAATGGGAATCTATTTCCAATTCAGGAAGGTTACTGACTTGGAAGGGTATATCCAGATGGTGGTACTTCTAGGTATCTGCTGCTCTTGTCCTTCTAGATGGTAGTGTTCATGGGTTTGGAAGGTGCTGCCTGAGGAACCTTGGTCATTTGTTCCTAAAGGTTCCTTTACAACAATATTATTAATTAGCCCTTTTACATCAGAGCAAACTACATCTAAAAGAGCCCATTCTTTAGTTGAGTCCTCAACCATCTCATACACATTCCAGGAATTTGTGTTGCACAGCATTCATGTTAATTAGGTTTACCCAGTCTATGGTCATTACGCTTGTCACATGCATCTTTAATTTTTTGACATGTACCTGTGTCCTACATTATACCATAATTGATTGGTGGCCTATATGTAACTCCCACCAATGTTTTCTGCCCCTTGCTGTTTCCTAGCTCCACCCAACCTGATTCTACATACCGATCTTCTGATCCATGATCCTCTCTCACTAATGCACTTATGTCATCCTTTATTAACAGTGCAATCCCACCTCGTTCTCCTTTTGGCCTTCCTAATATCCTCGAATATTCAGTTCCTAGCCTTAGCCACCCTGCAGTTACGTCTCCATAATAACAATTAGATCATACCCAGTTACTTCTATTTGTGATTTGGAGATGCTGGCATTGGATTGGGATGGGCACAGTAAGAAGTCTCAACACTAGGTTAAAGTCCAACAGGTTTATCTGGAATCACGAGCTTTCAGAGCATTACTCCATCAGGTGAGTGGAGAGGTAGGTTCACAAACATGGCTGTGTTTGATGCGAGACCTCTTCGTTCCATTTGTGATCTCAATTTATCTACCTTTATTTGAATGCACACAGCATTCGCAACGAATGCCTTTAATTTTGCCTTAACATTTTTTCTGTATTCTACATCAACCCCAGGTGTTTTTGGATCTTGTTTACACCAGCTTCCAATTTCACTTTCTATTTTTCTTCCAGCTGTGTTTCTCTTGTAACTGAATCCCCTCGCAACTCCTCAGCCCCTTGCCAAGCTAGATTAAAGATTCCTCAACAACACTCGCAAATCTCCGTGAGGATATTGGTTCAACCTGACCCAGAACCAGTCCCTCAAATCTAAAGTCCTCCCTCCTGCAATATTTTCTCAGCCACATATTCATTTGCTCTATTTCTGTACTTACTGGCATGTAGCACTGGGAGTAATCTTGAGGTGCCTTTGAAGTTTTTTAAATCTCTAAGCTCTCCATTCTTCTTCCTCCCCTCCTGTGTAGATGAGCTACCCCTGGTGCCACTTGTTTCTGGCTGCATTCCTCTGAGGAACCATAGCCTCAAGTAGCCAAAATAGAAAAGCAATTAGTGAATTAAATGAATCAGGACTCCTGCATTACCTGCCTTGGTTCTCCTAGATTGTATGGCAGTTACCTAGTCTCTATCTACCTACACTCTCCCATCCAGTGGTGGACCATATCCCTAAACATTCTATCTAGGTAGTTCTCAGCTTCACGAATGCACCACAGTGACCCCAGTCATTGCACGATTCAAAAACCCAAAGCTCTAGTTTCAGTAGACACTTAGATAGATAGAAGATAGAAACCCTACAGTGCAGAAGGAGGCCATTCGGCCCATCGAGTCTGCACCGACCACAATCCCACCCAGGCCCTACCCCCACATATTTTACCCGCTAATCCTTCTCACCTACGCATCCCAGGACTCTAAGGGGCAATTTTTTTAACCTGGCCAATCAACCTAACCCGCACATCTTTGGACTGTGGGAGGAAACCGGAGCACCCGGAGGAAACCCACACAGACACGAGGAGAATGTGCAAACTCCACACAGACAGTGACCCAAGCCGGGAATCGAACCTGGGACCCTGGAGCTGTGAAGCAGCAGTGCTAACCACTGTGCTACCGTGCCGCCCTTCTCTCTCTTGAAACTAAGTCTGCACCATTCTCTGATGCATGTACTGCATCAGTACAGTAACAGAGACACAATCATCAGGCAACTCAAATTCAACTAAGTCTTCTGTAGTATTATTCACAAACCAGAGACTAAAGAAGTTGGCACTTCTGGAGATGACTCTGGAGAAATCATTTCAAGATGACAACAATTGGCCAGCATGCCATTGCCAAACTAGTTCATCTTCGGTTTGAACCATGTTAAAAATTGAACTGGTTTTTGCTAAAACCATGGCTGTTGCCAATTTTTCACTCATGGCATAATTACGCACAAACACTCAATCTCCTTGTTGAAATGAGCTTTGTTTATCCTCACTTCTCAAAGTAACTTGAGATTGTTGTTGGCACTCTACTATCTTTCAAGTTTCTGGAGGTAATAACAAACAATTTGAGAACTATGTTTCATTTGTTAAGAGTAGTATTGCAGGTGAACTTCGGGTAGTCATGAATTGCTTTTCTAGAAGATGCCAAATGATGTGATAATGAATCTTGTTCGCTGGAAGCTTTTAAAGAATGTTTCAAGGAGTTTCAGCTTTTTTCTGATAATCCATTGGTTGATGGATGATGAGGTATGGCTTTTATATGCTGCGACAGGAGTATGCCTTAAGAAATGTATTTTAATTATGTTTCTCTGCAGGATGTTTTAGCAGTCCCTGGGATTTCATCGGAGCCATGTTGTCTATAGGCGGTATCCTTTATTGTTACTGAAGCAACATAACTCACATCATGTTGGTTTTAATCTAAAGTAATGCAGTCTTGTTGTTTCGGGTGTTCACCTGGGATGGCAGAGTAGGGCTTGATTGGGGATGATTGACAAGTTAGGTCATGTGGCTAGGGACAGTTGTGTTTTCACAGAGAAGTCCAGTTTTAGTTTTGTTTCTCAGAAGCTGCTTGGAGCGGAGAGTAACAGCATTGCTTTTCCCCCCTCTCTGGAGTTGGAGTTTTGCTCTCGAAGTGTTGCTGATTCAGATGCTGCTTTTGAGTTTCCCTTCTGAAGTCTGGAGACTGGAAGTTGCCAGAGACTGAGTTTACCTCTGAGGTTTTGCTGTTTTGAGGATATTTTATTTTTATTTTAATTAGTCACAGTTTGGCTTACAATAGCACTGCAATGAAGTTACTGAAAATCCCCTAGTTGCCACACTCCGGCGCCTGTTCAGGTACACTGAGGGAGAATTTAGCATGGCCAATACACCTAACCAGCACGTCTTTCAGACTGGGAGGAAAGTGGAGCACCAGGAGGAAACCCACGCAGACACTGGCAGAACATGCAAACACCGCAGACAGTGACTCAAGCCAGGAATCGAATCTGGGTCTCTGGCGCCATGAGGCAGCAGTGCTAACCACTGTGCCACCGAGGAGAATATATCCTTCTCTGAAAACCGCTGGATTAGATTTCTGTCCACAGGTGTTACAAAGCTGAAAGTCCAACATCATATGAGCATACCTGTGTTTGTAATCATTAATTCTGAAGAAGAATCTGTAGTTAGTTTTAAATTGGAACAAACAGCTAGCTGTTAAGAATTATACTGTGTCATGTTTAAGTCTTATAATTTGTAAAAGTTATGCTAATTCTTTTCATTTATATTCTAGCTGTGTTCGTAAATAAACTTTGTCTGATAAAAGCTTCCTTATGGGTCACAGGAATTATACCTGGAGTGAAACACCTTATGCTCACCCATGCAAAAAACAAAATGCAAAACCCACCTTGTATGGCCAACTCAAACTTTCCTATAGTTGCAAATCAGGATTCATACAATGCATTCCAGCTATTGTTCCTTTAATACCATATCCATCACCTTCCCCATCACGGATCTCAACTTAAGAAGTTATCACAGGCAAATGACTACTAATGAAAAATAAAGAATATTAGCAAAACTAGTTGGTGGCATCTACTCAATAGTTAAAGATAAGCATGATAATGCATCAGCATTAGCATGTCTGACTGATGATATTTTATATTATAGGAGTGTGCAGATAAGATAAGTGACCATCTTTTCAATCAGCTCGTAGCCAATGACAGTATGCCTTTACATGGCCCAAAAATAGCAGTCAGGGGTTGATGGTCAGTCAATAATGTTTAAATGATTGTCATTTCACAATGAAACCTTTGTATGTCAAAAATTATACTTAATCCTCCTTTTTCTAGCTGAACAGAGTTAGATTTAGCATTAGTCAAAGTACGTGAAACAAAAGATATTGGTTTTTCTTCTCAGAAGCATATGTGAAACTACCACCCTATTCCATAAGGTGAAGCACCGCAAACAAGCAGTAATGATAGCTTTGGATTAAAGTGAACCAATATTTCAGACTTCCGCAAAGAATCTTTTACATCCTTGTATGCCTTCTCACATTCGGTTGTCCAGTCCCATGACGGTTTCACACACACTAACTTATACGATGGCTACAATAATGTAGCCAAGTTCAGAACACATTTGCCATAATTTACTAATCTCAGAAAGGACCTCATTGTCGTATTCGTTGGACGTAGTGCTTCAAAATAACTTCCATTTTTGTAGATGCTTTATATGGGCCTTTACTATCAATAACATTACCCAAATATTGGATTAACGTCCGGAAAAAGTCACACTTTTCTTTCTTGATACATAGATCATGAGTTTGAAAACGCTCCAATGTTGGTTCTAAATTATTCTAGTGCTCCTATGCATTGGACACTAATTAGAATACAACTTTGGTAACAATATACATTAGAGAAACCACTTAAAATCTAATCTATCGATCTTGGAATAGGACAGGTGAGAATGTTACTCCAAAAGGCAATTTTTATAATTAAAATGACCTTTATGAGTAACGATGGCAAGCAAATGAGATTCAGCTGCTACATTTATCAGTTAATATGCTTGTGAAAGATCAATCTTGCAATGTTTCTGCCCACTTGATAACCCAGCAAACAAATCTTCAACTAAACGAAGATATTGATCAGCACATAACATTGGATTAATGGTTGTTTAAAAATCACCACAAATATGAACTGAACCATCTGGTTTCAGCACAGGTATGATGGGGGGTAGCCCAGTCACTCATAATAACAGGCTCTAACACACCAGTGTTAAGAAGTCACACCAATTCTTCTTCAATCTTGGGATGAATTGCATATGGCACCTATCTTACTTCAAGATTTCTGATTGACTATTAGGGCAGCACGGTGACAGTGATAAGCACTGTTGTCTCTCACCGTCAGGGACCCGGGTTCTATTCTAGCCCTGGTTGACTGTGTGGATTTTGCATTCTCCCCTTGTCTGTGAGAGTTTCCTCGGCTCTCTGGCTTCTTCCCATCGTCCAAAGGTGTGTAGATGCACAGCCATGGGAAATGTGTGGGGATAGAATCATACAATAGGATCCTTACAGTATGGGAGGCCATCATTCTGCCCATCGAGTCTGCACCGACTCATACACAGGCTTACTCGTAACCCCATGTATTTACCCTGCTAATCCCCCTAACCCATATTTCTTGGGACACTAAGAGGCAATTTAGCATGGCCAATCAAATTAATCTGCATGGATGGGGAGGGCCTGGATAAGTTGCTCTTTCGAAGAGTCTGTGCAGACTCTATGGGCTAAATGACTTCCTTCTGCACTGCAAGGATTCTGTGGTTCTAGTATCTTGAGTTTCACTTGAATTCCCTTCACTGAACCAAGTGTCTCTTCAAATATGCTGTTGTATTTATCCAAAAGGTTCTGGCGTGTGGCGACTAGGGGATTTTCACTATAATTTCATTGCAGCGTTAATGTAAGCCTACTTGTGACACCAATAAATAAACTTTAAACACTACATTCTACGCCTCTTTCCTTTCCTTCTCCCCTATGTACTCTATGAATGGTATGTTTTGTCTGTATAGCATGCAACAAACAATACTTTTCACTGTGTAACCCCCTGCTGATCACTATATGGGGCTACTATTTAACTGTTCGATTTACAGGATCCTGAATTCCTAGCAGTTGATGGTGAGCTGGCTAAATTTCCTGTTTACCCATAAATGCCAGTACAGGCTTGCATGAAAAGGATTTGAGTATGTTTAGCACGGTGCCTCCAAAAATGTTATTGAGATAAACCTTATAATGAGAAAAGGTTTGGAACAACAAGGTAAACGGAATAACAAAAAAATTTAATAATATAATTAGCAGATATAAACAAGTAAAGAATCCCAACTGAAGATTTTCCAATTAATAGTTTCAACCTGAGAAATGTTCAGAATATCACCAAGCACTTTGAATTTTAAACGTTGGGGCCCATCCGTTGGTGCACATCTGAAGAAAACCACATTCTGTTACCGTTCCTGTCTGATAGTACTCACTTAACCCCGACACACACACAGTCCAGACTGGTCTATGAGAGGGAAGATGATGGAGCAAGCACACGAGGCAGAGGTGCCGCGAGCTATCTGTGTAGTAACGCAGGTCCAGTGCGCTCAAGGCTGTCCTCCTCGGCAGTCATGAAAAACCAAGCAGTTCTACATGAGAAAGATTCACTTCGAACTGACTTTTTACTGCCTCTGAAAAGCTTCTCTTCAAAAAACATGGCTGTCCCTCTTCGGCACACTCCCTCCTCAGCTCTGTAGCTGCTTCACTTCCTGGTGTCTTTTTTTCCCTCCTGCCCCCAGAGCAATCCCATTGGCCCAGCCCACATCACTCTACCAACAGCATCCTGTTCACAGCACCCGCCCAGCAAACAGGACACTGAAACCCACAAGGGACAAAGAACACTGGTAAACGTCTTCCCCACAAATTTTCCTCAGTCCCTTACAACTGTATCCCAATACATGTGACAATAATAAATCAAATCAAAAGCTAGTGTCTCTATTTGCACTTTATGTCTGTAAATATTATTGAGAGATCTCTCTCTCGTTCTACTGGATGCTCTTTCTCCTTTACATTTTGATATTAGTTACTTCTGAACCCACTATCAATACTCGCAGGCATGTTCTTGCTTCTCATTCTTTCACCCCATTATGCCAATCTGCTGACCTCATTTCTTGGCCATTAATCTGAACATTCAACCAATATATACAACTCCTTGTAGCTTTTCCTGCACATTCCACAATTGGCAAATTGATCCATTCACAAGATTTCTCCAGAATATGTCACCCAAGCACCTTCTGGGCTTATTGCCTGTGGATGTGATAGCTCCATAAATCTTCCAATGATCAAAAATTAATTTTTTAATGAGCCATCCATGCTAGGGCACTTTTCAACTTGCAGTCTTGGTTGATGAGCTAAAATATTATTTCATTAATCAGTGCATGATTCCTTTTTGCAGAGTGCATTGTTTGAAGGATGTTCAGCTGTGGCCTTCCAAACATTCACAATATCCTGCTCACTTTTTGCCACAAAATAGATAGGAATACAGAAATCAAATGTAAACAAATCTTTTCTCGCTATATCTAAGCATAGATTACCAATAAAACATGATTTTATTCAACAAAAAACTGAAGGCTGATCTTCCCGTTACCTTCAGTGTGAGGAGTGATGCTGTCTCCTTTGTGCACACATCCGCTTGATGTCAGGACGATGTTGCAGAGCTGGCTTCTCAACCAGCATAATTTGTTCAAATGCTTTATTATCTTCATCCTCTTACTCAGAATTCTGTCAGGTGTCATTTCAAGGACTCTGCCTCCGATTTTGACAGTTCACTACACAATAATACTTCGAATCATACATGAAGTACCTTCTAACTGTTGCTTGGGAATTTCTGGGATTGAATTGCCTTTTCTTTCACAATTCAATCTTCTGTTAGGAGCTTTCATCCTCATGCTATGTCTTAACCATTCCATTTTATTGATGCATTTGTCCAGCATTGGGATATTTCCAAACTCAGGCAATCATTGAGTCATGATGTGGAGATGCCGGCGTTGGACTGGGGTAAACACAGTAAGAAGTTTAACAACACCAGGTTAAAGTCCAACAGGTTTATTTGGTAGCAAAAGCCACACAAGCTTTCGGAGCTGCAAGCCCCTTCTTCAGGTGAGTGGGAATTCTGTTCACAAACAGAGCATATACAGACACAAACTCAATTTACATGAATAATGGTTGGAATGCGAATACTTACAACTAATCAAGTCTTTAAGAAACAAAACAATGTGAGTGGAGAGAGCATCAAGACAGGCTAAAAAGATGTGTATTAATATGAGTTTGTGTCTTTATATGCTCTGTTTGTGAACAGAATTCCCACTCACCTGAAGAAGGGGCTTGCAGCTCCGAAAGCTTGTGTGGCTTTTGCTACCAAATAAACCTGTTGGACTTTAACCTGGTGTTGTTAAACTTCTTACAATCATTGAGTCACCATGGAACATCCTATTTGTTCCAGAACATCCTATTTGTTCCACAAAGGTTGAAGAAAATTATTGCTGTCTTGAAGAAAGTTCCTGCAGAAACAGACATATGATCCAATAGGATCTCCATCACCAAAAACAAAACGTCAGTTAGAACCCATAGCCTGTCCATATTGATCCACCTTAGCAAAATCTAGCAATTTAACGGCTAGCACTGATCCAGAGATCCCCAAATTAAATTCATTCCGCCATGGAATGATCATGTATTTTCAGAAATCTGTAAAGTCTGACATTCAAAAACACTTTTGCTCCAAACTAAGAACAACGAACAGTACAGCACAGAAAAAGGCCCTTCAGCCCTCCAAGCCTGTGCAGATCAAGATGCCCTACCTAAACTAAAAAATCTTCAACCCTTACTCGGTCCGTATCCCTCTATTCCCTTCTTTTTCATGTACCCATCCAGATGCCTCTGAAATGTTGCTAATGTGCTTAGTTCCACCACCTCCACTGGCAGTGCATTCCAGGCACCCACCACTCTGCGAAAAACTTCCTTCGTACGTCTCCCTTAAACTTTCCCCTCTCACCTTGAACCTGTGCTCCCTTATACTTCCACCCTGGGAAAAAGCTTCTGACTATCCATCTTGTCTATGCCTCTCAATTTTATAGACCTCTATTAAGTCTCCCCTCATCCTCCATCTTTCCAGTGAAAACAATCCTAGTTTATTCAACCTCTCCTCAGTCAACATGCTTGAGACCAGATAACATCCTGGTGAACCTTCTTTGCAATCTCTCCAAAGCTACCATGAGCTTTTGGTAGTGGAGTGACCAGAACTGCAAGTAATGCTCCAAATGTGGCCTAACCAAGGTTTTATATAGTTGCAACATGATTTGCCACCTCTTGTACTCAATGCCCCAGCCGATGAAGGCAAACATTGATCAACTTGGCCACCACAATCACCACCACCCAACCAATGGGCATCCATCTCACAAAATACTTTGTTTCTGATTTTCCTTCTTGTAAGAAGCAACAATGCCAAAGCCATCTATCAGTTCCTTTTTGGTGAGAACATAACATGTGTCCATATATCCACTAATCCTATGGGTCAGACTCTAATAACATTGGAGGTTGAATCTAACTCAGCCATTTAGTTATTTTCTTTGATTTTCCACAATGATCATTAGGATTGCAGTTTGTTTTCAGATTTTTTTTTTAGTTTCCAACCTACACTTAGGCTATCATCCTTTACAGCTACCAGGTTATATTCCAGAAAACAAGTTGTTGCAGTGAAGAACTGGACTCGATCTTTATACTCTTCACTTTTTTAAAAAAACATAAGCATTTATTTACAGAGTTACATATTACAAGCACAGACTTCCTAACCCAACAACCACAGCTTCAGTCTCTCTATTTACACAAGTAAACTTGTGACTTAAGGGCACCAATAGGATGGGAATGGAAGAATATGGTCCCTGGAAGGTTAGGGGGTTTTAGTTCAGTTAGGCAGCATAGTCGGTGCAGGCTTGGTGGGTCAAAGGGCCTGTTCTTGTGCTGTAATTTTCTTTGTTCTACTCTTTGTTCTGAGTAAATCCCCAGTTAATACCCACCAGATGGTCACAATTAAATACTAACAGTACTTGCACTCACTTAAAATCTATTTTCTGACTATTTTTGAGACTTAAGGAATAGCTTTATATAAAAAACTGATAAATTCGATTTGAGCATTTTAGAAGCTTGCTTTTTAGAAATTTGACCCAAAGTCACAAACATATCAAATTCAAAGTTGACATATGAGAAACATAGCCTCATCCTCCATTAGGTTCCCCCAAATCTCAAAATGGTCTACTGTGCATCCCACGTCTTTTTCAGCTGTACGACTCAGGACTTCATTTTACCTCAGCCCTACTCTTTAGAATTTTCTTCCTAAGCATATAGTCATACCATTTTTCTCTCCACCTTGAACAATTTTCTCAATGCGGTTCCTGCTAACTTGTCCACTTGACTTAGGATTTTGGTCCCCCTCTGTGAAGAACCTTGGAACAGTTTCTATGTTAACACATGCAAATATTTGTTGCTAAGTTGCTTTTAATATAGACAGGAGTATGTGGAGGGGGGTTGAAGTTAAACAGACCTGATCTCTCCTCTCATCACGCATCTGTAAAGGGAAACATGTTTCTTGAATTTTATTTTCCCTTTATAAGCAATGGCATATTTTCCCCATCAGTTTTGGAGTGATCCATTTTCTATTAATGAACTCCCAGAAAACTTGAGATAGGGTAAAATCAGAGGGTTAGTTTATTTCTCACATACTCAAAATGCAGAAAGGTGGTTCACAATGCCCCCATTTTTGTGTTCATACAGTAAAAGAGGGATAAAGAAAGAGGTATAGGACAAAGACCACAGAGAAAGAAACCAGACAATCTTCAAATTGTCTGCGATGTCCAGTTAGAAAAGGTGCCCATAATATCCCCCCCAGCATCAGCTCTAACTATCGAATCCACCTATGAATAAAAACTTTGATTTGACTTCCCAAGCCATCGCAGCTGCTAAACTAAGAAATTTAAGCAACGAGCCCATAGTGATATCTTATAGAGACTGGTTTGAAGTTTCACCATTTTCCTTCATCTATATTTTAATCTTTGTATCTGTACTTTAATTAATAACTTTATCACTTGCTTAAGTAACTTGCAGCAATAGTTTTCTAATCAACTATCACGTTGAAGAATAGAGAATGATTACTGGGTTATTTTTAAATTGAATTATTTACCAACTCACATGTGATGTTCTGCAAGCAGGATTTGGGAACAGTAGCATAGTCACTACTCCAGAGGCCTAGACTAGGGAATGAAATTAATTAAATGGACATGGAATAAAAATCTGTCATGAGTAATGACGATAGCGAAGCCATCAGATTGTTGTAAAAATCAAAGAACAAAGAACAGTACAGCACAGGAAACAGGCCCTTCGGCCCTCCAAGCCTGTGCCGCTCCTTGGTCCAACTAGACCAATCGTTTGTATCCCTCCATTCCCAGGCTGCTCATGTGACTATCCAGGTAAGTCTTAAACGATGTCAGCGTGCCTGCCTCCACCACCCTACTTGGCAGCGCATTCCGGGCCCCCACCACCCTCTGTGTAAAAAACGTCCCTCTGATATCTGAGTTATACTTCGCCCCTCTCACCTTGAGCCCGTGACCCCTCGTGATCGTCACCTCCGACCTGGGAAAAAGCTTCCCACTGTTCACCCTATCTATACCCTTCATAATCTTGTACACCTCTATTAGATCTCCCCTCATTCTCCGTCTTTCCAAGGAGAACAACCCCAGTCTACCCAATCTCTCCTCATAGCTAAGACCCTCCATACCAGGCAACATCCTGGTAAACCTTCTCTGCACTCTCTCTAACGCCTCCACGTCCTTCTGGTAGTGCGGCGACCAGAACTGGACGCAGTACTCCAAATGTGGCCTAACCAGCGTTTTATACAGCTGCATCATCAGACTCCAGCTTTTATACTCTATACCCCGTCCTATAAAGGAAAGCATACCATATGCCTTCTTCACCACCTTTTCCACCTGTGTTGCCACCTTCAAGGATTTGTGGACTTGCACACCTAGGTCCCTCTGTGTTTCTATACTCCTGATGACTCTGCCATTTATTGTATAACTCCTCCCTACATTATTTCTTCCAAAATGCATCACTTCGCATTTATCCGGATTAAACTCCATCTGCCACCTCTCCGCCCAATTTTCCAGCCTATTTATATCCTGCTGTATTGCCCGACAATGCTCTTCGCTATCCACAAGTCCAGCCATCTTCGTGTCATCCGCAAACTTGCTGATTACACCAGTTACACCTTCTTCCAAATCATTTATATATATCACAAATAGCAGAGGTCCCAGTACAGAGCCCTGCGGAACACCACTGGTCACAGACCTCCAGCCGGAAAAAGACCCTTCGACCACTACCCTCTGTCTCCTATGGCCAAGCCAGTTCTCCACCCATCTAGCCACTTCTCCTTGGATCCCATGAGCCTGAACCTTCTTAACCAACCTGCCATGTGGGACTTTGTCAAATGCCTTACTGAAATCCATATAGACGACATCCACGGCCCTTCCTTCATCAACCGTTTTTGTCACTTCCTCAAAAAACTCCACCAAATTTGTAAGGCACGACCTCCCTCTTACAAAACCATGCTGTCTGTCACTAATGAGATTGTTCCGTTCTAAATGCACATACATCCTGTCTCTGAGAATCCTCTCCAACAACTTCCCTACCACGGACGTCAAGCTCACCGGCCTACAATTTCCTGGGTTATCCCTGCTACCCTTCTTAAACAACGGGACCACATTCGCTATCCTCCAATCCTCAGGGACCTCACCCGTGTCCAAATTTTAAAGGGTCTTAGTGAACATGCCCGATTTCAATCTTACACCCAAAGATGAAGAGGGTCAGTCATGCAGTCCACTCACTAGCCGGGGTTGCCCATCTCTGGTATAAATGGTTCCCTGGGGTTCTTCCGAGTCCTAATCCACTTGGGTGACCTTCTTCCACCTTCTCAGCTCCCTTGGACTTCACCTGAGCCCTCACTGCAGAGAGCTTTCTAACGTCTCCGGGGACATTTCCTAATCAGAGATGAGGCAGAGGTGATTCTTAATAAGCAAGGTGACAAAAGTCTATCGGAGGTAGGTGGAAATGTGGAGTTGAGGTCACAATCCGGTCAGCTATTATCTCATTGAATTATGGAGGAAGCTCAAAGGGCCGAATAGCCACTACTGCTCCTAATTCATATGTTTATATGTTATTGTTATAAAGCGGAGGTTGATCCCCCTCTAACAACTAATACCTAACCACTCAAAGAGCAGCAGCTCACCCTATAATCTAAAAAGCGAGTGTGAAGTGGTACGACCTGCTCTTCAGCAACTTTGTGGTTAAATCAAAATAACTCCCTGACGCTCTCTCTAAAAATAAACAAGTAGCAATTTATTTATCTAACTAACAATGAACAAGTTAACCAAACTATTAACAAACCAAATAAAACACAATTCTAATGGAATGCTAGTCAGATAAATACAATTTCCACTCATCAAAATAAAATTTAGTCACTCAATTATAACCAGGTTTGGCGTCTTCCGGAATGTTCTGGGTCTTCTCTGTTGATTCTTCGGTCTGGAACTTCTTCCTTCTTTGGTACATTTGCTATTTAGATGGTGCTTTCTCTTAAGACACAAATGAAGCTATGACAGCCAGCAGTTCTCTCCCTCTCTAGTGCTGAACTAAGGGCTGTTATTCCGGCAGGTGGCAGTTGCTCTCTGCTTTTTGTTTCACTGCCCCCTTCTTTTATATGACATATCAATATCCTCCACAATAGGATTGGTCCTAGTTGCCAAAACCAGATTTAAATTTAATAGGTTGTTGGTATCTAAGTGCCTAATTCAAATTGAAAGGCTGAATTCAAATAATCCAAAATACCTGAAAGCCTGTTGCCTTAGGCCTATATCTATTGAAGAATGAGAGGTGATTTTATTCAAACATATTAGATCTTAAGGGGATGTGACAGGGTGAATGCTGAGCGGATGTAGGCCTAAATTGTTCAACCTCTCTTCATAAGACAAACCCTTCATCTCTGGAATCAATCCAGTGAACCTCCTCTGAACTGCCTCCAAAGCAACGACAAACCTCCTTATGTAAGGGGACCAAAACTGTATAGAATACTGCAAACGTGGTCTCACTAATGCTTTTTATAATCTATTCCTTTAGCAATAAATGCCAAAATTCTATTTGGCTTCCTTATAACCTGCAGTACCTTCATACTAGTTTTGTGCGACTTATGCATGAGAACACCCAAATCTCTCTACACGAAGCACCAAGAAGTTTCTCTCTATTTAGATAATAAATTGCCTATTTTTCCAACCAAAATGGATGACCTCACACTTATCCATGCTAAACTCCATCTGCCAAATTTTAGCCCACTTATATCCTATTTGTCAATTTCTTATTTCTTCGTTGCTACTGACTACTGTGATGTTAGTATCCCTTTAAGGTTTTTTTTATTGCTTCTTAAATAGTTTAAAATTGGGTTGTTTGCATCCACTCTGGGATTAGTTTTACAATCCTGCATTGTGAGGAGAAAAGGTAATGTGTTTTTGGATGTTTTTTTCTTTCCAGTGAGTTTGTTTCAGTTTTGAATGTTCTGAGGCGGCAGTTTAGTTTTAGCAGGGGCCTCGAGCAAGAAAGAAGCTGAAGTCTCTGTCTCCGTCCTATTTGAAAATTCTGCTGGTTACCTCAAGGCAACGTTTTGCCTTCTGAAAGGAAAGTGCAGACTTCAAAAAGACTCAATTCTAGTCAAGTGAGATTTTAATCTATGCTGTGTTAAGCCTGTGAAAAGGGTTTTGTCTATGAAAGGTTTTGGTTTGTTGGAACAGCTTTAATATTCAATTAAGTGTTAACACATTATTGTGGTTGTTTTCTTTGTTTGTAATTGTTAAAAGGTATTACTAATTTGTTAACTATATTCTTAAATAAACTTTGTTTGATAAAAGCCCTCTAATGGGTTGTTGAATCATGCCTGACGTGAAGCATATCATGTTCATCCTGACCAAGTTCAAGATGCAAAACTTATGGTTCGGGTGACCTCCATAAAGTACTTTCGAGTTTTTAACCTGAACCATAATACTATCCCACCTACTTTAGTATCATCTGTAAATTTGGTTATAGTACACTCTATCCCTCCATCTAAATGATTAATATAGATTGTAAATAGTTGGAGCCTGAAACCAAACCCTGTGGCACCCCACTAGTTACATCTCGGAAAACAGGAAAAGACCCATTTATCGCAACTTTCTCCTTTCTGTTGATTAGCCAGTCCTTAAAGCTAATAAATTTCCCCAAACCCCATGTGATCTTACCTTGTATGTTAACCTTTTGTGTAGCAGCTTATCAAATGCCTTCTAGAAGTCCAGATATACTAAATCTGCAGGATTCCTATTCATAGAACCCTACAGTGCAGAAAGAGGCCATTCGGCCCATTGAGTCTGCACCGACCACAATCCCATCCAGGCCCTATCCCCATATCCCTACATATTTTACCTGCTAATCCCTCTAACCTACTCATCTCCGGACACCAAGGGGCAATTTTAGCATGGCCAATCAACCTAACCCGCACATCTTTGGACTGTGGGAGGAAACCGGAGCAAACCCACGCAGACACGAGGAGAATGTGCAAACTCCACACAGATAGTGACCCGAGCCGGGAATCGAACCCAAGTCCCTGGAGCTGTGAAGCAGCAGTGCTAACCACTGTGCTACCGTGCCGCATTATCCCCAATGCTAGATTTCTTTGAAAATGTAGTAAGCAATGTAATCATACACTATTTACCCTTCATTAAACAATGCTGATCTGATGGATTGTGTCTTGACTTTCCAAATGTCCAGTTATTACTTCCTTAATAATGGATTATAACAAATTTCCAATGACAGATGTTAACTGGTCTATAGCTTCCTCCTTTCTACATCCCTCCCTTTTTGAATATAGGCATGACATCAGCATTTTTCCAATCCACTGGAACCTTTCCTGCATCCAGGGAATTTTAGATTATTAAAACCAATGGATCCACAAAACTGCTGCCACTTTTTGATTTGAGTTATTATTGTCACATGTATTCGCATACAATGAAAAGTATTGTTTCTTCCGCGCTATGCTGGTTACTTTGCCAAGGCAGCGAGAAGTGTAGACAGTCAATGGATGGGAGGCTGATTTGCATGATGGATTGGGCTACATTCATGGCCTTTTGTAGTTTCTTGCTGTCTTGGGCAGAATAGGTGCATACCAAGCTGTGATACAACTGGGAAGAATGCTTTCTATGGTGCATCTGTAAAAGTTGGTGAGAGTCGCAGCTGACATGACAACCTTCCTTAGTCTTCTGAGAAGGTAGATGCATCGGTGGGTTTCCTTAACTATAGTGTCAGCATGGGGAGGGGGGGGAAAGAGGAAGAGGAGGAAGAGGAAGAGGAGGAAGAGGAGGAGGAGGGAGAGACCATGCTGGTTGTTGGTGATCTGGACACCTAAAAACTTGAAGCTTTCGACCATTTCTACTTCATCCCTGTTGATGTAGACTGCACAAGCTTTCGAAGCTCTAAGCCCCTTCTTCAGGTGAGTGGGAATTCTGTTCATAAACAGAGTTTATAAAGACACAGACTCAATTTACATGAATAATGGTTGGAATGCGAATACTTACAGCTAATCAAGTCTTTAAGAAACAAAACAATGGGAGTGGAGAGAGCATCAAGACAGGCTAAAAAGATGTGTATTGTCTCCAGACAAGACAGCCAGTGAAACTCTGCAGGTCCACGCAACTGTGGGCGTTACAAATAGTGTGACATGAACCCAATATCCCGGTTGAGGCCGTCCTTGTGTGTGCGGAACTTGGCTATCAGTTTCTGCTCAGCGACTCTGCGCTGTCGTGCGTCGCGAAGGCCGCCTTGGAGAACGCTTACCCGAATATCAGAGGCCGAATGCCCGTGACCGCTGAAGTGCTCCCCAACAGGAAGAGGAAGAGGAGGAGGAGGAGGAGGGAGAGACCATGCTGGTTGTTGGTGATCTGGACACCTAAAAACTTGAAGCTTTCGACCATTTCTACTTCATCCCTGTTGATGTAGACTGCACAAGCTTAGTTGCAAGTATTCGCATTCCAACCATTATTCATGTAAATTGAGTCTGTGTCTTTATAAACTCTGTTTATGAACAGATCCCACTCACCTGAAGAAGGGGCTTAGAGCTTCGAAAGCTTGTGTGGCTTTTGCTACCAAATAAACCTGTTGGACTTTAACCTGGTGTTGTTAAACTTCTTACTGTGTTTACCCCAGTCCAACGCCGGCATCTCCACATCATGATGTAGACTGGGACATGTTCTCCACTGTGCTTCCTGAAGTCGATGACAATCTCCTTTATTTTGTTGACATTGAGGGAGAGATTGTCGTCGCACCAGTTCTATCTTATTCCTGTACTCTGTCCCGTCATTGTTTGAGATCCAACCCACTATGGTGGTGTCATCAGCAAACTTGAAATTCGAGTTGGAAGGGAATTTGGCCACACAGTCATAGGTATATAAAGGAGTATAGTAGGTGGCTGAGAACACAACCTTGTGGGGCACCAGTGTTGAGGATGATCGTGGAGGTGGTGTTCGTGCCTATTCTGACTGATTGTGATCTAACTTGTCTACCTTCAATCCCAATTGTTTGCTTAGTACTTTTTGGTGATGATTGTTCGAAGTTCCTCTCTCTATAACTTCTGCATTACTTGTTATTATTGGGATGGTACGAGTGTCCTCCACTTTAAAAACTGAGGTAAAACACTGATTTACTTGCCGGAATTCTAAAGCCTTGCCTGCCACGGAATCGGAGCGAGCAAGGGATGGAGAGCAGAAATGTCCGTTGACCTCAGGTGGAAATTTCCGGTCTCGCTCAAACGAGGCTGTAAAATCCCGCCCAGTGACACCACCATTTCTGTATTCCACATTAGCTCCCCAGTCTCATCCTCCAATGGATCAAGATTCACTTCAGCTCCACTCTTCCCTTAATATACTGGTTATATTCACGAGACTGGAGCCAGAGTTGTGGGACAATCGTACAAAACTTTTCTTCAACATTATATGGTATCACTTGCTTTCTTTTCTCCAATGCCTACAACTTTTATGGGGAGGCAATGGCCTAGTGGTATCACCACTAGACTATTAATCCAGAAACTCATCTAATGTTCTGGGGAACCTGGGTTCGAATCCCACCACGGCAGATGGTGGAATTTGAGTTCAATAAAATAAAAGTATCTGGAATTAAGAATCTACTGATGACCATGAAACCAGTTGATTGTCAGAAAATTGTCCTTTAGGGAAGGAAATCTGCCATCCTTACCTGGTCTGGCCTACACATGACTCCAGAGCCACAGCAATGTGGTTGACTTTCAACTGCCTCTGAACAAGGACAACTATGGATGGGCAATAAATGCTGGCCAGCCAGTGACGCCCATGCCCTACAAATGAATTTTTAAAACTCCTCTCAGAGGGCGGGCTGTGAAAGTGCTTTAGTACTTTGTTTTGTACTATGCCCTACTGCGGCACTATTGTTTTGAGACCTATAGATTACTCCCACCAGGGACATCTTTCCCTTGCTATTTCTTATTTCTACCCAGATTGATATTACATCTTGATCTCCAGTGCCAATAACATTTCTCTCTACAGTACTGATCCCTTCCTTTATTAACAAAGCTAGATCACCTTAGTACCCTTGGATATTCAATTCACAAACCTATCTCCTTGCCACCACTTCTCAGTAACTGCCACTAAATTTGTCTCTATTTGCACTGTTAACTCATTAATTTTATTCTGAATGCTTCATGCATTCAGACGCATAGCCTTTATGTTTATCCCATTATCAAATTTTCTGACACTTTCATGATTCCTTGGTGAAATGTGATATTCACACATTTGGTTCCTTCCTTTTATTTTTTGGTAACAATCAGCCTCATCACTAACATCCACTCCAACCTTCTCCTTTAACTTTGATTTTCAAATTTTCCATGCAACTGAACCCTCCCCCCCACTATTTAATTTAAAGCTCCTAGTCACACAATTCACCTAAGCTAATTACAATCTATATTAATGGCTTGGATAAAGAGGCAGAGAGTAACAAATCCAAGTTTTCCCAGGATACAAAGCAAGGTGGGAATACAAGTTGTGTGGATGACACAAACATGCTACAAAGAAATATGGGCAGGTTGAGGGGGCAACAAGATGGCAGATAAATACAAGGTGAGGGAGTGAGAGATTATTCATTTAGATCATAAGAATAGAGAAGCAAAATATTTTTTCAAAGGTGAGAAACTTGTGAATATTGATGGTTAGACTTGGGTACACTCTTACAATTAGCAAGGTTAATGCTATGACAACCTTTATTGCAAGGGATCAGAGTACAAGAATAAAGAAGTCTTGCTGTAACTGTATGGGACTTTGGTGAGGCTGCAATTTTGGTCTTCATATTTAAGTAAAGATATGCTTGCAGTGGAGGCAGAACAGTGAAGATGCACTAAATTGGCCCCTGGGATGAGATGCTTGTTCAATGATGTGAAGCTAAGCAAATACTATGGCTACAAGAGCAGGTCAAAGGTTAGGGGCAGATATTTCTCCCCCTCCTGTGGCAGCAGGAGGGCGCATGCTGCTTGCTGGCAGCAGGGTCTTACGGTCCCACTGTTTATAACAGGATGACTGCACGCCTCACCACCAGGAAACCAATGTGAGTGCCGTCAGCAGAATAGTAAGATCCCACCAGCATGAACAAATGCAAAATTTTGGTGAAGGAAACCTGTGGGGGGTAATAACTCCCCAAAGCATGCCCAAGGCACAAATCAGGAGCGTAATGGAATTACTCTCCACTTGCTTGGATGAGTGCAGCTACAACAACACTAAAGAAGCTGAACACCATCCAGGGCAAAGCAGCCCACTTCATTGTCACCCCTTGCACAAACATTCAATCCTTCCGCCTCCAATGCACAGTGGCACTGCAGGAACTCACCAAGGTTCTTCAGGCAACACCTTTCAAACCCATAACCCCAACCATCTAGAAAGACAGAGCCAGGGAGGTACCTGGAACACCATCACCTGCAGGTTTCCCTCCAAATCACTCACCACCATTTACCACTTTCTCAAAGACAATTAGGGAAGGGTAATAAATGCTGGTCTAGCTAGCCAGGCATAAATCCCACAAATCATTTTTTTAAAAATTGGGTATATATTCTCAATTCATAAAAATGAGAAGTGATCTTATTGAAATATTCAAGGTTATGAAAGGGTTTGACAGTAGATACTGAGACATCATTTTCTCTATCTGGAGAATCTAGAACAAGGGGGTACAGTCTCAAGACAAAGAGTTGATCATTTAGGTCTGAAATGAGGAGAAATTCCTGCAGAAAGAATTATGATCTTTGCATTCTCTACCACAGAGTGTGGTGGATTCTCCATCATTGAACACATTTCAGGCCGAGATACAGCATCAAAGAGGCCCTTTGGCCCATTGAGCATGCGATCTCCAGTTCCCAGCACCTGTGCCAGACCTCTGACTGCCATGGAACTCCAAGTGCACATGCCAAGCAGTCTCAGCAGTCAGGGCCCTATAGGTCCACAGTGACAGATGACCTGCCATGGCATCCTCAGCGCCCACTGTACCCTGGGACCAGATCCCCGCCATCCCCACCCCCCGACCAATGTCCAGGGCAATGCACCACACAGTGGTGACCCCAAAAGACATGGGCCCGGGTGCCAACATAAAGTCCGAGAACAGGTAAGAGTCAGACTTGTGTGGCACCAGGGCAGCATCACTGTGTACTGCATGCTAAGTCGCCATCACCCTCCTGCCTGGACCAGTACCTAGCAAACATGGTCAATCCAGGTTCCTAACCCCTGCTGTGATGTCAACTGAACCCATGGAGAGGGGGGGGGGGGGGGGTGTGCAGATTGGTATCAGCTTCCAGGATATGGTGGGCAGGTGGAGGTTGGAGCTGCTAGACTGCACACCAGGTATTGTGTGAATGTTGCGATGAGGTTCTTCCCTCACTGCCCTGCCTTGCCTTGCCTGACCCTTGTCGGCGCCGTCTGTCCTCCATCCTCCGGCTCCTCCTCAGTCTTTTCCTCAACATCTTCCTGGGCCACCGCCCCCTCCTCCAGGATGTCTCCCAATTGCTGCACCAGGTTGTGGAGAGCACAGCAGATCATGATGATGCGGAAGATCCTCAGGAGGCTGTACTGGAAGGCCCCACCAGAGCGGTCCAGGAAGCAGAAGCACATCTTTAGGAGCCCGATGCACTGCTTGATCAACAACCGGTGTCAGGCCTCCACATTGGCATCATTAGCTAAACCCTCCGTGCTGGCATCATTAGCCAAGCCCTCAAAGATAGCCCTTGCCCCCCAAAAGCCATCCCGGCAGCCTAGGCTGGTCCTCAGAGGCAGGGATGTCCAAACTCTGGAGGATGTAGCTGTCAATCGTACCCTCCAGGTGCCGTGCACACCCATGCATGATGCTCATCCTGTGGTCACACATGATTTGCACATTCAGGGAGTGGAACCCCTTTCTGTTTATGTAGTGCAGTGCCTGATCACGCAAGGCTGACGTGCATACCATTTATAACCCTTATACATGAGGCATGCTGGCAATGACACTGCAGCATAGTGGTTAACACTGCTGCTTCACAGCACCGGGGTCTGGGTTCGATTCCTGGCTTGGGTCACTGTCTGTGCGGAGACTGCATGTTCTCCCAGTGTCTGCGTGGGTTTCCTCCAGGTACTCTGGTTTCCTCCCAGTGTGAAAGACTTGGTTAGGTGCATTGGCTATGCTAAACTCTCCCTCAGTGTAGCCAAACAAGCACCGGTGTGGCGCAACTAGGGGATTTTCACAGTAATTCATTGCAGTGTTCATGTAAGCTTACTTCTGACACTAATAAAAAATAAAATTAAACTTAAAAAATTACGTCCAAGTGGATGTAATTGCCTGTTCCCAGGCAAACAGAGCTTCCATCACCTCATGGACGCACTTATGCATGGAGGACTGAGAGGTACCACAGACGAGTCTGGAGCCCTGGAAGGACCCAGTGGCATTGAAAATTAAAACTGCCATAACCTTCACTGCCACGGGGAGCGGATGTCCTCCTGTCCTTCGAGGTGCCAGGTCCGCGAGGACCTGGCACAGGTGCTGCACTGTCTCCTTACTTAGATGGAGTCTGCGGCAGTACACAATGTCCATCAGCCCAAAGTTTTAAAGATTATTTATTAGTGTCACAAGTAGGCTTACATTAACACCGCAATGAAGTTACTGTGAAAATCCCCCAGTCACCACACTCCAGTGCCTATTCAGATACACCGAGGGAGAATTTAGCATGTCCAATGCACCTAACCAGCACTTCTGGGAGGAAACCCACGCAGACAAGGGAGAACATGCAGACTTTGCACAGACAGTGACCGAAGCTGGGAATCAAACCCTGTCCTCCTGCTGCTGTCTTTGGGCCAGGCTGGCCTTGCAGTGGGCGGACGTCTTCCTCCGCAGCTGCTACAATGA